>NC_084481.1:37159727-37447477 GCF_030035675.1 Rhineura floridana | reverse complement strand
TCCTGAGAGAGAGAGGCCGGAGAGAGAGCGAGGCCTTAGAGAGCGGCCTGAGAGAGAGAGAGAGGCCTCAGAGAGAGGCCTGAGAAGAAAGGAAGAAAGAAACAAATGAAAAATATCCTACAAGAAAAAAAACAAAAACCAGAAGAGCAGAGAGCTGAGAGAGAGGCCTGAGAGAGAGAGAGGCCTGAGAGAGAGAGAGGCCTGAGAGAGGCCTGAGAGAGAGAGAGAGAGAGAGAGAGAGAGAGAGGCCCGTGAGAGAGAGAGAGGCCTGTGAGAGAGAGGCCTGAGAGGGAGAGAGAGGCCTGAGAGTGAGAGGGAGAGAGAGGCCTGAGCGGGAGAGAGAGAGAGAGGCCTGAGAGAGAGAGAGAGAGAGAGAGAGGCCTGAGAGTGCGAGAGGCCTGAGAGAGCGAGAGGCCTGAGAGAGAGAGAGGCCTGAGAGAGAGAGAGGCCTGAGAGAGAGAGAGAGACCTGAGAGAGAGAGAGAGAGGCCTGAGAGAGAGAGAGAGAGGCCTGAGAGAGAGAGAGAGAGGCCTGAGAGAGAGAGAGGCCTGAGCGAGCGAGAGGCCTGAGAGAGAGAGAGAGAGAGAGAGGCCTGAGAGAGAGAGGCCTGAGAGAGAGGCCTGAGAGAGAGAGAGAGAGAGAGTGGCATGAGAGAGAGAGAGAGAGAGAGAGGCCTGAGACAGAGAGAGGCCTGAGAGAGAGAGGCCTGAGAGAGAGAGAGGCCTGAGAGAGAGGCCTGAGAGAGAGAGAGAGAGAGAGAGAGGCCTGAGAGAGAGAGAGAGGCCTGAGAGAGAGACAGAGAGAGAGGCCTGAGAGAGAGGCCTGAGACAGAGAGAGGCCTGAGAGAGAGAGGCCTGAGAGAGAGAGAGGCCTGAGAGAGAGGCCTGAGAGAGGAGAGAGAGAGAGAGGCCTGAGAGAGAGAGAGAGGCCTGAGAGAGAGACAGAGAGAGAGGCCTGAGAGAGAGAGAGGCCTGAGAGAGAGGCCTGAGAGAGAGAGAGGCCTGAGAGAGAGAGAGGCCTCAGAGAGAGAGAGGCCTGAGAGAGAGAGAGAGAGAGAGTGAGAGAGAGAGAGAGGCCTGAGAGAGAGAGAGTGAGAGAGAGAGAGAGGCCTGAGAGAGAGAGGCCTGAGAGAGAGAGGCCTGACAGAGAGAGAGGCCTGAGAGAGGCCTGAGAGAGAGAGAGGACTGAGAGAGAGGCCTGAGAGAGAGAGAGGACTGAGAGAGAGGCCTGAGAGAGAGAGAGGACTGAGAGAGAGGCCTGAGAGAGAGAGAGGCCTGAGAGAGAGAGAGAGGCCTGAGAGAGAGGCCTGAGAGAGAGAGAGAGGCCTGAGAGAGAGAGAGAGGCCTGAGAGAGAGGCCTGAGAGAGAGAGAGAGGCCTGAGAGAGAGAGAGAGGCCTGAGAGAGAGAGGCCTGAGAGAGAGAGAGAGGCCTGAGAGAGAGGCCTGAGAGAGGCCTGAGAGAGAGAGAGAGGCCTGAGAGAGAGAGAGGCCTGAGAGAGAGAGAGAGAGAGGCCTGTGAGAGAGAGGCCTGAGAGAGAGAGAGAGAGAGAGAGAGGCCTGTGAGAGAGAGGCCTGAGAGAGAGAGAGGCGTGAAAGAGAGAGAGAGAGGCCTGAGAGAGAGGCCTGAGAGAGAGGCCTGAGAGAGAGAGAGAGAGAGAGAGGCCTGAGAGAGAGAGAGAGAGAGAGAGGCCTGAGAGGCCTGAGAGAGAGGCTTGAGAGAGAGAGGCCTGAGAGAGAGAGAGAGAGAGAGAGAGAGGCCTGAGAGAGAGAGGCCTGAGAGAGAGAGAGAGAGAGAGAGAAAGAGGCCTGAGAGAGAGAGAGAGGCCTGAGAGAGAGGCCTGAGAGAGTGGCCTGAGAGAGAGAGAGAGGCCTGAGAGAGCGGCCTGAGAGAGAGAGAGAGGCCTGAGAGAGAGAGAGAGAGAGAGGCCTGAGAGAGAGAGAGAGAGATAGACCTGAGAGAGAGAGGCCTGAGAGAGAGAGAGGCCTGAGACAGAGAGGCCTGAGACAGAGAGAGAGAGAGAGAGGCCTGAGAGTGAGAGAGGCCTGAGAGAGAGAGGCCTGAGAGAGAGGCCTGAGAGAGAGGCCTGAGAGAGAGAGAGGCCTGAGAGAGAGAGAGAGAGAGAGAGAGGCCTGAGAGAGAGAGAGGCCTGAGAGAGAGGCCTGAGAGAGAGAGAGAGAGAGAGGCCTGAGAAAGAGAGAGGCCTGAGAGAGAGAGAGAGAGAGAGGCCTGAGAGAGAGGCCTGAGAGAGAGAGCGAGGCCTGAGAGAGAGAGAGGCCTCAGAGAGACAGAGAGAGAGAGAGAGGCCTGAGAGTGATAGGCCTGAGAGAGAGAGAGGCCTGAGACAGAGAGAGGCCTGAGAGAGAGGCCTGAGAGAGAGAGGCTTGAGAGAGAGGCCTGAGAGAGAGGCCTGAGAGAGAGAGAGAGAGGCTTTAGAGAGGCCTGAGAGAGAGAGGCCTGAGAGGGAGAGAGAGGCCTGAGAGGGAGAGAGAGGCCTGAGAGAGGCCTGAGAGAGGCCTGAGAGAGAGAGGCCTGAGAGAGAGAGAGGCCTGAGAGAAAGAGACAGAGAGAGGCCTGAGAGAAAGAGACAGAGAGAGGCCTGAGAGAGAGAGAGAGGCCTGAGAGAGAGAGAGAGGCCTGAGAGAGAGAGAGAGGCCTGAGAGAGGCCTGAGAGAAAGAGACAGAAAGAGGCCTGAGAGAGAGAGAGAGGCCTGAGAGAGAGAGAGAGAGAGAGAGAGAGGCTGAGAGGGAGAGAGAGGCCTGAGAGAGGCCTGAGAGAGAGAGGCCTGAGAGAGAGAGAGGCCTGAGAGAGAGAGAGAGAGGCCTGAGAGAGAGAGAGAAGATGCCTGAGAGAGAGAGAGAGAGGCCTGAGAGAGAGAGAGAGAGGCCTGAGAGAGAGAGAGAGGCCTGAGAGAGAGAGAGAGAGAGGCCTGTGAGAGAGAGGCCTGAGAGAGGCCTGAGAGAGAGAGAGAGAGAGAGGCCTGAGAGAGAGAGAGAGAGGCCTGAGAGAGAGAGAGAGGCCTGAGAGAGAGGCCTGAGAGAGAGGCCTGAGAGGCCTGAGAGAGAGGCCTGAGAGAGAGGCCTGAGAGGCCTGAGAGAGAGGCCTGAGAGAGAGGCCTGAGAGAGAGAGAGAGAGGCCTGAGAGAGAGAGAGGCCTGAGAGAGCGAGAGAGAGGCCTGAGAGAGCGAGAGAGAGGCCTGAGAGAGCAAGAGGCCTGAGAGAGAGAGAGGCCTGAGAGAGAGAGAGGCCTGAGAGAGAGGCCTGAGAGAGGCCTGAGAGAGGCCTGAGAGAGAGAGAGAGAGAGGCCTGAGAAAGAGAGAGGCCTGAGAGAGAGAGAGAGAGGCCTGAGAAAGAGAGAGGCCTGAGAGAGAGAGCGAGGCCTGAGAGAGAGAGAGGCCTCAGAGAGACAGAGAGACAGAGAGAGGCCTGAGAGAGAGAGGCCTGAGAGAGAGAGGCCTGAGAGAGAGGCCTGAGAGAGAGAGAGAGGCCTGAGAGAGAGAGAGGCCTGAGAGAGAGAGAGGCCTGAGAGAGAGAGAGAGAGTTCTGAGAGAGGCCTGAGAGAGGCCTGAGAGAGAGAGAGGCCTGAGAGAGAGAGGCCTGAGAGAGGCCTGAGAGAGAGAGAGGCCTGAGAGAGGGAGGCCTGAGAGAGGGAGGCCTGAGAGAGGCCTGAGAGAGGCCTGAGAGAGAGAGAGGCCTGAGAGAGAGAGAGAGAGAGGCCTGAGAGCGAGAGAGGAGGCCTGAGGGAGGCCTGAGAGAGAGAGAGGCCTGAGAGAGAGAGAGGCCTGAGAGAGAGAGAGGCCTGAGAGAGACAGAGAGAGAGAGACAGAGAGAGGCCTGAGAGTGAGAGAGGCCTGAGAGAGAGAGGCCTGAGAGAGGCCTTAGAAGAGAGAGGCCTGAGAGAGAGAGAGAGGCCTGAGAGAGGCCTGAGAGAGAGAGAGGCCTGAGAGAGAGAGAGGATTGAGACAGAGAGAGAGAGAGAGAGAGAGAGAGAGAGGCCTGAGAGAGAGAGGCCTGAGACAGAGAGAGGCTTGAGACAGAGAGAGAGAGAGAGAGAGAGAGAGAGGCCTGAGAGAGAGAGAGAGGCCTGAGAGAGGCCTGAGAGGCCTGAGAGAGGCCTGAGAGAGAGAGAGGCCTGAGAGGCCTAAGAGAGAGAGGCCTGAGAGAGAGAGAGGCCTGAGAGAGAGAGAGAGAGAGAGAGAGAGAGAGTTCTGAGAGAGGCCTGAGAGAGGCATGAGAGAGGCCTGAGAGAGAGAGAGGCCTGAGAGAGGGAGGCCTGAGAGAGGCCTGAGAGAGAGAGAGGCCTGAGAGAGGGAGGCCTGAGAGAGAGAGAGGCCTGAGAGAGAGAGAGAGAGAGGCCTGAGAGAGAGAGAGGCCTGAGAGAGACAGAGAGAGAGAGACAGAGAGAGGCCTGAGAGTGAGAGAGGCCTGAGAGAGAGAGGCCTGAGAGAGGCCTGAGAGAGAGAGAGGCCTGAGAGAGAGAGAGAGGCCTGAGAGAGGCCTGAGAGAGGCCTGAGAGAGAGAGAGGCCTGAGAGAGAGAGAGGCCTGAGAGAGGCCTGAGAGAGGCCTGAGAGAGAGAGAGGCCTGAGAGAGAGAGGCCGGAGAGAGAGAGGCCTGAGAGAGAGAGAGAGAGAGAGAGAGAGAGAGAGGCCTGAGAGAGAGAGAGAGAGAGAGAGAGAGAGACCTGAGAGAGAGAGAGGCCTGAGAGAGAGAGAGCCTGAGAGAGAGAGAGAGAGGCCTGAAAGAGGCCTGAGAGTGACAGAGGCCTGAGAGAGAGAGAGAGGCCTGAGAGAGGCCTGAGAGAGAGAGAGAGGCCTGAGAGAGAGGCCTGAGATATAGGCCTGAGAGAGAGAGAGAGGCCTGAGAGAGAGAGAGAGGCCTGAGAGAGAGAGAGGCCTGAGAGAGAGAGAGAGAGAGAGAGAGAGAGAGGCCTGAGACTGAGAGAGGCCTGAGACTGAGAGAGGCCTGAGAGAGGCCTGAGAGAGAGGCCTGAGAGAGAGAGAGAGGCCTGAGAGAGAGAGAGGCCTGAGAGAGAGGCCTGAGAGAGAGGCCTGAGAGAGAGAGAGAGGCCTGAGAGAGAGAGAGGCCTGAGAGAGAGGCCTGAGAAAGAGAGAGAGGCCTGAGAGAGGCCTGAGAGAGAGAGAGAGGCCTGAGAGAGAGGCCTGAGATATAGGCCTGAGAGAGAGAGAGAGGCCTGAGAGAGAGAGGCCTGAGAGAGAGAGAGGCCTGAGAGAGAGAGAGAGGCCTGAGAGAGAGAGAGAGAGGCCTGAGAGAGAGAGAGAGGCCTGAGAGAGAGAGAGAGGCCTGAGCGAGAGAGAGAGAGAGAGGCCTGAGCGAGAGAGAGAGAGAGAGAGAGAGAGAGAGAGAGAGAGAGAGAGAGAGAGGCCTTGGGTCAGCTGCCAGCCTGCCCAATGTGCACTTTCAAAATTCTCCTCAAGCAGAGACTGCCCAGTGCTGAACATCCTCCCGCCTGAGAAGAGCCTGTGGAGCAGGTGATATTGGGGGACCTGCAGGCCAGAGCCCGTCCCCCCCTTTTAAATCAAGGGAAGATGGCCGTAACTCAGTAGTAGAGAACATGGACAGTTGCTGCCAGTCGCTGTAGACAGTGCTGATGCTGAACCAGATGGACCAATGACCTAACTCAGTATAAAGCAGCTCCCTGTTTAAATCACCCTTCATTCAGAACCATAAGGACTAGAATCTTACTTTATTTTTAGGGAAACTGTTGCGCATGCAGAAGGGCCCAGGTTCAGTCCTCAGCGGCATCTCCAGGTAGGGCTGAGAGACACCCCTGCCTGAAGCCCTGAGAGCCGCTGCCAGTGCAGACAGCACTGGGCTAGAGAGCACCCATGGGTCTGCATCCAACATTCCTGGGTAAATGAAGCGGATCCTCGCATCTGGTCCAATCCTGCCTCAGGCCAGGGCTCGGAGTCTTAGTTTGCCTTGGCCACCCTGCTTCATCTGCCCGTGCTGGGAGCTGCACAGCAGGAGTTGGGCCCATCTGTTCTCCTGGTACCTTTCAGTAGTTTTCAGGTTCCCTTAAGGACATAAGAACATCTAGTTCCTCACCCCAACCGTAATAGGAAGCCTGCAAGCAGGACCCTTCTGGGAGGAAGGGCGGGATATCAGTTTAATAGATAAATAAAATAAATAAGCGCAACTGGCCTTCAGAGGCATATTGCCTCCAAATGTTAATGCAGCTTCAAATAGCATTTGCCTTTTTTGCAGCCACATCACACTGTTGGCTCATATTCAGTTTGTGATCAACAACAATCCCAAGATCCTTCTTGCATGTAGTATTGCTGAGCCAAGTATCCCCCATCTTAATAACTGCATTTGGTTTCTTTTTCCTTGGTGTAGAACTTTACACTTATCCCTGTTAAATTTCATTCTGCTGTTTTTAGCCCAATGCTCCAGCCTATTAAGATCCCTTTGAATTTTGTTTCTGTCTTCCAGGGAATTAGGTATTCCTCCCAATTTTGCATCATCTACAAGTTTGATAAGCATTCCCTGCCCCTCCTCATCCAAGTCATTAATAAAAATGTTGAAGAGCACTGGGTCCAAGACCAAGCCCTATAGTAGCCCGCTAGTTACCCCCCCCCCAGGTTGAGAAGAAACCATTGATTAGCACTCTGAATATGATTGTGTAGCCAACTGTGGATCCACCCAATAGCTGTTCCATCCAGTCCACATTCAGCTAGCTTGCTAATCAGAATATCATGTGGCATTTTGTCAAAAGCTTTGCTAAAGTTGAAATATATTGTGTCCACAGCATTCCCACAGTCTATCAGGGAGGTTTGTTGTTGTTGTTATGTGCCTTCAAGTCGATTATAACTTATAGCGACCCTATGAATCAGTGACCTCCAAGAGCATCTGTCATGAACCACCCTGTTCAGATCTTGTAAGTTCAGGTCTGTGGCTTCCTTTATGGAATCAATCCATCACTTGTTTGGCCTTCCTCTTTTTCTGCTCCCTTCGGTTTTTCGCAGCATTATTGTCTTTTCTAGTGAATCATGTCTTCTCATGATGTGCCCAAAGTATGATAACCTCAGTTTCATCATTTTAGCTTCTAGTGATAGTTCTGGTTTAATTTGTTCTGACACCCAATTATTTGTCTGTTTTGCCTAGAATACCCTCCCTTGTCCTTAACATGGCTGCAACCATATCTACTCAGAAGTAAGTCCTATTGAGTTCTATGGGGCTTAGTTCCTTAATAAGCATGTTTACAGTTGCTGCCTTCAGGGGCATCTATCTGTGCTCCCATCTAACGTCTCTGCAACACTAAGCTCCTTTCTTCCAATAATGGCCTGGCCTGAGGGCACGTAAACCCTTCTTGCCAGAAGCAAGTAAGCTAGATTAAATGTTCCCTAAAGGCGTTGAACTGTGACCTGGCAGACCAGGGTTCGAATCCCCACACAGCCATGAAGCTCCCTGGGTGACCTTGGGCCAGTCACTGCCTCTCAGACTCAGAGGAAGGCAATAGTAAACCACCTCTGTCTGAGTACTGCTTACCATGAAGACCCTATCTGGGATCAACTTGAAGGCAGTCCATTTCCATTTTGCATCACCCTAAGCTTGTGAGAAAGAATGACCTTGTCACTTCAGATGGACCTAGGAACACCCTATTTTAGGTAAGATTTCTATTTTAATCTCCAGAGAATTTTTTTTGAATGGTATGCTCCAAGCAACTGTGGTTGATACAATGTATCATGTTTAATGATATCACTAGGGCCTGCCCCCTGACATCACTAGGGCCCGCCCCCTGACATCACTAGGGCCCGCCCCCTGACATCACTAGGGCCCGCCCCCTGACATCACTAGGGCCCACCCCCATTTTCTCAGGTTTTTGGATGGTTCCGACCTGGCAACCCTAGTGGTGTGGTGCTGGTCACTGCTTCTTTGCCAGCAGCTTCTCTGCACACAGGGAAGCCTCTGCCCATGAAAGGTCAGCAACTGGCATCGCCAGGATGAATCCTGTTTACCAGCTGATCAGCAGAAGAATTCCGTCCTGCCAGGTGCTGCTCCTTGGTGAGCGGCTTTTCTGCATGCAAGAAAGCTGGACTTGGATACCATGGGGGGCTTGGGGAGGCCTCGCGGGAAGGAAGAGGTGCCTTTCCCACCCGATGACTTCTTCCTGCCCTTCCTGTCTGACACCCTGCTTCCAATAGTACTGGATCACTCGGGGCTGCCCAGCCTGACCCATAGAGATATGAGGCCATCTCAGCCCTACTCAGCTGAAGCCCAAATGCCTCCCAATAGCCCCAGTTTGGCTCAGACCTCAACAAAATCCAATGCACAGTCCTAGTGTAGACTCGATGGTGTTAGCCATCACACCCATAACACTTAGTCACATGTACGTCTAACAATGTGGTGTCCCTAGTTTCACCTGTCAAATGTCCATCAGCAGTTTACATTGCGCAAATGGGCCTGTCTTTAAGGCAAAGACTGAATGATCATAAATCATATGGAAAGATCAAGAACACCAAGAAACCAGTGAGTAAGCACTGTAATCTCCTTGGACACAGTGCTGCAGAGCTGATGTTCTTAGGAAGGAAAAATTGTGAGATAGCTGTTCACACAGAAATTTGACTCACTCAGTTGGGGGATTAACAGAGATGATGATTCCCCCCCCCACACACACACACTTCTATATCTTATGTTGTTACTGTCACTTTGAGAACTTTGGAATGTTTCCTTTTGATCAGCTTCCAACTTACTTTTCCCTCATACTTTCCCCAGTTTCAGTTCAGCATCTGATGAAGAAGCCTGCCCCCTATAAAAACCTATGCTATTCTAACAATAAAAAGCTTCTACAAAGTTAATTTCAGGATGCCATCTTTCTTTCTCTTCAAAGTATTTCCAGTGTATCAGCCTGAGATGTTATTTTCTAGCCTTTGGTGAGCCAGCACGGTGTAGTGGTTAGAGCATCCTTACTCAACATGGTACCCTCCAGATATTTTAGACTACACATTTGAAACCAGCACGGCCAAGGGTCTGAGAGGATAGGAACTGTAGTCCAGAACATCAGAGGGCAACAGGTTGAGGAAGAATGTGTTAGAGCAGTGTTCTTCAACTTTGGGTACCCAGATGTTGTTGGGCTACAACTCCCATGATCCCTTGATTAGTGGTAGCTGGCCAGAGCTTGGAAAAGTTACTTTTTTGAACTACAACTCCCATCAGCCCAATCCAGCATGGCCACTGGATTGGCCTGATGGGAGTTGTAGTTCAAAAAAGTAACTTTTCCAAGCTCTGGCTGAGGCTGATGGGAACTGTAATCCAAGAATGTCTGTGGGCCCAAGGTTGAAGAACAGTGGGTTAGAGTGTTGGATCAAGTCTGGGAAGACCCTGGTTTAAATTCCCTACCCCCTTAGCTATGAAGTTCAATCCATAATCTTGGGACAGTCACCTATATTTCAGTCTAACCTACTTCACAGAGTAGTTGTGAGTTCCTCGGAGGAAAGATGTAATCACAGCACAGTTTTCAGATCCCTTACTTACTAGCTTATCATATAGCCTTTATCACTGATGAGTTATATAGCAAAAGGATGACACAATTTCTGCTGTTATAAGGTCACAATGATTTAGATACGAACATGTGGCTGGAATGAAATAGACTTTCAAAATGAACAGAAATGATCAGATGGGTTTTTGGGGGCTAAGAAGCCTATACCATAATGCAGTGTTGGAAATAAGAGAAATAGATGTGTGTTAACCTAAATGTCACCATAAATGTTTCATGAATGGTATGTATATAAAAGAAGGGGTGGTGGGGTGTGTTGAAAATAATTGTCATTTTAGAATACAGCACATTCGTGTTTAGGGATGGAGGTGAAATTCAGTTTGGTTTGGATTTTCATGCTAAACTACCTAATGTGCATGTTCCAAAACACAGCTATCCATCAAAATTCACACTTCTCCAGATTTTGCAACACAGTTCTCTAGCCAACTAATGTGCACAGAAAATGCACATGTTCATTAAAATAACACACAAAAATGAAATATTTTAGGGGAAATCGCTTGCAAAATTTTTAGAGTTTATTTATTTATATCCTGCCCTTTCTCCCAGTAGGATAAATTTTGCTGATAAATTTTCATTATGCTCTTTTTTTTAAATGCAAACTGATGTAGTAATGTGGAGATCTGAACTTTAGATGGAAAAATTTAGAAGTGGGGAGAAACTGATACTGACAGATTCATTCATCCCTGTTCCTGTTACAATGAGTGGACTGGGATATAGAAAGATCTGAAACTGGATAACAGAATGTTGTAGATAAATTGGTAGTATTCAGTTAGAGATTCTCCACCATCTGGCCAAGATACAGCATTTTGTGGCTTGTGGCATATTTTGTGGCTAGTGCTACATCCTATCACCTTCGACTTCTTCAGCTTCAGTTTTGCAATGTTTCAGGCCAAGTTCATGTGAAATAATTTGATTTAACCCAGTACAGTATTATCTCCACACAAGCTAACATCATCCCCCACAACCCCTCCCTCCTTCACACACTAAATTTACCATATAGCAATTTTCCCTTTTCATGCAATCTACCCCTTGCTCAGTAGTGTTGTATAATTGGGTAAGCATAACAAAAATGCAAAGGGGCTGTGTCACTAATGACTCAATGGCTGAAGCAATGGGCTCCTGCTGGGAGGAAGGGCGGGATATAAATCAAATAATAAATAAAATAAAAGCAGCACCAAGTGGTGACTAACTCACGTGAATGAGTCACAGATTGAACTTTTGTGTCACTCCAAGTGCAACCCTTTTTAATGGAGTCTGTTCACACATTCAGCAGCTTATCATCAGGTGAAGAAAAGTCAAATGATGTACGTCCTTGTGTGAACTAGCCTTAAGAGATCACTTCCGTCTCCTGTGCTGCTTATGGAATTTTTACCTTCCTTCTCATGAGCAGAGGCTGTATTTTCGAGTGCCAATGGGAGAAATGTGATTCCTCAACCTCATCTGGATTTCTGCTAATGTGTCCCAGTGCTGGAGATACATTACATGAAGTGTGCTCATATGCTATCAACTTGTCCTGTCACCACTCCAGTTTGAGAGCAGGGAATGAGCTTTGTTCTCGTTTCATAATTCAGATTTTTGTGGCTCTTAACCTAATTTTGAACCATATTGCATCTACCTGGGAGATTGCATCATGTCAAAAGCCAGATATCTTGTGAGCCACCATAATAATTCAATGTCTTATGCTTCAGTAGTGGAAAGCATTGCCCTCACCACATAGAAAAATCTGAATGGAGAACCTTCTGGGATTGGCCGTCAAACGACAAACAGTATCATGCTTGCACAAAATTCAGTGGCCTGTGATTTGAACAGTTAGAGCTCTTTAAATCCTGATCTCTGTCTCTCCCCTCCCCAAATTCTGGATATCTTTGGTGACTCACCTCAACTTTCCTTGCTTCCCTCCTCCTCCTATCCCTCTGTTTCTTTCTCTCTTGCAGTTCATCTCTTTTTCTTCCTGTGAGTCTGATGGGTTTGGGAGGGGGCTATCGAGGGAGGATTGGTACTGCATTTTAGATTGTAATCCTCCCATCCCTATAGCACAGAGGTGGAGAACTTGCCATCATCCTTGACCATCCACTATATTTGCTGGGGCTGATGGGATCTGAAGCAGGGCTGTGGAGTCGGAGTCAGAGTCGGGAGCAATTTTGGGTGGAGTCGGAGTTGGACAGTAGAAAAATAGAGGCGTTGGAGTCGGAGTCGAAGGTTTGGCGTACCGACTCCACAGCCCTGATCTGAAGGCCAGCAACAACCCCTAGCAGCTGGGGGTTTGTCACATTCTAATATTATCCACGCACACAAAACATGAGTTTTTTGGCCATTCTTCCTCTACCTTTTATTCTGACAATAACTTTATAAGGTAGGTTAGGCTGAGAGTTGGTGACTGGCCTGAAGTCACCTCAGTGAGCATCATGGCTGAGTGGGGATTTAAACCCTGGTCTCACCAGTCCAGCCCTTGTCCAGCACTCTAACCACTGCTACACCACACTGGTTGTTCCTAGTAGATCACTTCTTGACAGCAGCTTTAGTGGCATCTCATTTCAATGAATCAGTCAGTCAAATATTTACATTTCTTATATAGCAGAGATTGTTCCATTTCCCAGCATAGATCTCCAGTATTGGGGGGGGGGGGAAGACCCAAACATTTACACACGATTCCTCTTTCACATGATCTTTAAATATGCCTGACTTGCTTATGTAAATGTCTGAGTGACATCAAATCCCACTTTAAAAGGAACTTTAGAAGCAGTTGTTTGGGTTTTTGCTTTCTTTTCTGCCTGTGCTATGCTCTGTTGTATTATCTCTCATTGTTATATTATTATTTTTTATTTTAAAAGGATGCCTATTTAAAGTACTGAAGATACCAAAGGCAATAAAATCAAATCAAATCCTCAGCTGGGTGTAAACTGATGCTAACCCTGCAGACATCAATAGAGCTAACTAGCTGAGGATCAGGCTTTGAGTGTGTATCTTTCATTATCTCTTAAGTAAAGGAGATGAAAAAACAGAGCTGAACTCGGAGGCATAAGCAAATATCAGAGAGGTCCAAAGACGGACAGCTTGCAGGGGTTTCCATCAAGTCACATTCACCTTACAGTCTCTCAGTATGGAAGAGTTGTGTGTATCTGGCAGCACCAAAGAATAGCATTCACCAGCCATGGCACAAACATGCTCCCTGGGGCAACCACAGGGCATGCTGCCTTGCAAAGGTGCCAGGGATGCTGGTCTACACACACAAACATTGCTCCCCCATTCTATTACATAACAATATTATGCAATCAGCTGTCTGCACGTGCTCCGCATGCGTGCAGTAAGGATGGATGAGAATTTTGATTCAGTTCACATTTCAAGCCATATTCATCAAATGTGCACTTTGCGAAACAATGTAAGAATTGAACTACGGCCATCCTTCACAATTCACACTTATCTGAATTTTGCTAAGCATTTCACCAGCCAAACAATGCTTACAAAAATGCATATATTAGAGGAAAGTGTCCATAAAAATGAATATAGAACAGGCAAAAATGTATTGTATGAAAAGAAATGGCTTGCAAAAATGTGTAGATTAGTCAAAACTGCAAATATGTTTATTAAGAGAAATTTGCACTAAAATGCTGGAGAATTTTAATGAGGATTTATTTCTTTAAAAAAAAGGAAAATTGTTGCAGAAATATGGAGAACTGAATTTAAGACGGGAAAAATGAGAAACTGAGATCTCTCCATCTTTGTACATATGGTGAGTATCTGTCAATTTCTCTCATTTCCCCAACCTTAACTTCAGTTTGCCAGATTTTCACATCACTTTGCGATTTTTGTTAAGTCATCACAAAACCTCATCAGCATTTTCCTGTTCATTTCTCTGAACTTTTTTCTATGCAGTTTTGCCTATGTAAGCCATTTGCCATAAAATAATGCATTTTTGTCTTGTTTGTATGTTATTTTCACCAATATATTTTTAATGTTTTTGTGATTTTATATTTTAATGTTTTTGTGATTTTATTGTTTACAATTTTATTATGTACGTGTTGTTTGATTTTATTTTTGTAAGCCGCCCTGAGTGCCCTATTATAGGGTAGAAGAGGGGGATAGAAATATTTTAAATAAATAAATGCATTTTTATGCACACCTTCTGCTAATATACATTCTTGTACACTTTTTTTGAGAACTGCATCTCCAAGTGTTTAAATAAATAAATAAATAAATTATCAAAATTCATTTCAAAACAATTGGAGTCCGGCAGTTTCTGGGGGCCTGCAGGCTCTCCACATGCTGGAAAGGGAAGGGCGAACTGGTGAAATTAATGTATCAAAGCACTAGGTGTGTGAAAATGAATGGCCTTAGGTTAGTCAAGCTCATTATTTCCAGTAGGTCTACTCTGAGTAGAAGTAACACCGGATATAACCCAGTATGTGTAATGAAGTAAGGTAGTGCTCCATGGTCATTGGATTTGCCTCCCCCTTCTCTTCCATGCAATTACACAAAAAGGCTGTCAATAGCTGCAACAGTGGAGGAGGAACTAGGAAGGATGCCTACCCCATGGTGGTGAGTTTAATACATCACAGAAAGCCAAATAACCGATAGTCACAAACAGAAGAGGGGAGGTGGCAGGAGAGAAGCCATTTCAGTGGGTCTACCCTGAGTTGGATACAACTCTTTTCCCAGCCTGCAAACAATTGGCCACCCATGCATTACACTAGGCATATGCTGATGCAAAATCTCTGCAAGGGCTTGAACGCTGAGCAGCAAAAAGGAAGAATCTATACAGTGCAATTCTATATGCATTACAAAGCCCAACTGAGTTCAATTGGCCTAGATAATGTGTAAATCAAGCCTAAGTTATGACTTGCCATAAGCATGGCATGCAGTGCTTTTCTTTATCCATATCATTCCATGTCAGGCCACCAACAAGAACCAAATCAGGAAGTGATTCAATTCATATTTGAATGAACAAGAGGAGACTTGCAATGCAGTCCAGTCTAGTGAGTCAATGACAGGCAGATGAAAGCTTCAGACTTTTGATTGGTCCACATTTATAATCAAACCACCCTGAGACACTCTTCCTGGACTAATACACAGTTTGGTAATACTTTAGTTTTTGCACTTCTCTGAATGTTGTGATGCAGTTCTTGACTCAAAATAAATAAACAAACTAATACCAAAATGCATATTTTAGGTTTAAATGTGCATAGACTGTCAGAGACAGTATGCCTCTACATACCAGTTGCTGAGATTTTCAAGTGGGGAGAGTGCTGTTGCACTCGGGTCTTGCTTGCGGGCTTCCATGGGCATCTGGTTGGCCACTATGAGAACAGAATGCTGGACTAGATGGGCCTTCGGGATGATCCAGCAGGACTCTTCTTATATTCTTATCTTGGAATAAAAAAATGTGTATAAAAACGAGTATTTAAAAACAATTACGTATGGGTAGGATGAGGGTGGGTGGGAATGAGCAGTAACTCCAGTAGCCTCCACTGCAGTCAAACCATAAGTTACTGATGCTGCAGGTTCTACAGCTACTTCTACCATCATCCTTTTGGCAGCCACACATCGCCATGCTCGTTAAAAAATGAAATGCAATGTACCACGTGAAATGAGTCAAAGAGAAAATGCACTGCGTGCATGCCATACAAAAAGCTTTATGTTTCACCAACCAGCATTGCCAATCCCTGCAGAATGGCATGGATGTGGAAGGATCCATCATTATGTAAAAATAAAGCCACCCATCTTGAACACAAGACAATGTATCTGTTGCAATGTGTTTGCTATAAGAATAATGTGCCTGTTTGAGCCTTGTCTGAAGTGCTAAGTAATTTTTGCTTGTTTGAGCAATCCCTTGTTTCCCATATTTCCTCACACTGTGAACCTTGTTCTGCATTCTAATCTGTTTAATACAGTTCTGTTGAGGCTCAATCATAATGCTTATTTGATTCCAGGAGGTTGACAAACTACATCACCTACGGAGTGGCTGCGGGCAATCTGCCAGAGGCATAAGCCTTGGGGGAAAGGTAAGTAAAGAAAGTTGTAATCTAATTCGTATTCTTTTAATTAGAAGTAAAGTTTTGACCCAGTTGCAGAATATGAATGACTGCAATGTGCTTACACAACCTTGGAGAGTGAACTCTTACATAACAATGAGCAAACCGTACTCACTGAAGTGGGAACATGCCATGCATCATTCAAATGAGCAGCTGCATTGAGCGCTGGCAATTGGAGATACAGCAGTAATGCATTCAGGGAAACACTTCATCTTGGCAACAGAAGAATGTTATTGTTAAGAGGGAATATGGGCTCTTACATTAGGAGACAATTGGGTTACCAAGAGCAGCTTGCATCCATGGAAATAATAGCTCTGTCTACAGTCTAATTTTCTGGCCCTGCTAGGATTAATCTGGCAGTGGCATGTGATGTGCATTTTACATTTTCAGGAAGATTTGGACTTGTACCCTAGCAGCATGCCTTATGCATGTTTTATACAGAAGTCTGGCCCACCGTGTTCAGTGGGGCTTATTCCCTTGTAAGAGTATTGATTGCAACCAAAAGCAACATGTAGAATTATTAAGGTCATCAACCATCAAGGCTCCAAAACCACACCTGATCTTCATCTGAACCCTTTCTACAGCAGTGGGAAACCTCCAGCCCATGGGTCTAATTAGGCATGGATCCCAATTTGGCCCTCAAGGTCATTCCCCACAAATGCCCAACTACCCCACACCTGACAATACACCAGATACACACGTACATGGGGACTCCTATATGTGTCCACCCCATGTACGATCCCTAGCACACCTTCTTATGGGAGAAACATCTTATGCACAGAGACGACTGTGCACTGTTCTAAATGTGTGCCTTACCCTAACCCGTATACCCAAGAACACATTCTCATGCATATCTACAGAAAAGAATACTTTATTATAAGGAAAAGATCATACTAAACTAAATGCAAAAGAATTAGTACAAATTATAAAATATGTGGGACAGCAATTATAATCTATACATTCACACACACCTAATCTAAAGAAATAAGAAGAAACCCTAGGCATGGATCTATAAGATGGAACAAAATGGTTTGAGCATAACCATGTGCCATGAAATCCAAAAAGATAGAAATTCGTTTTATGTATCCTAACTTTTGCTAGAGGAATCCTGGAGGCTGGTGGCTCCGATGACAGTGGGGCAGTGAATCTGCTCGGGGTTTTAGTCTGAACTTTCAAAGAGCAAAGCACCTTGGACAGTTCCTTAAAAGTTCAGACTAAAACCTGGAGTGGATTCTCTGCCCCACTGACATTGGAGCTGCCATGCTCCACTGGTTGAGCTGGTCTTTGGAATATGAAGAGCACCGGAAATTGTTGCAGCTATTTTAGCTAGCAATATAGCAAAAACTTGATCTTAAGTTGCTTTTCAAATTCTATAGATGGGCGTGTACTAAGGAAGAATTTAATAAAGTAAAGAGAGGGGGTTTCGTGATGTATGAGTAGGTGGGCTTAATGGGAAGAGAGAAAACTTGGCAGGGAAATCTGGTTTTTACCTGAAAGGTCATAACTTGGTGTACGTAGTCAACTATACTTAGAAGAGATTATCCCTCTAAGATAGTCCCTTGAACAGAATGTCTACCGGTAAACAAATGTTTTTCATATCATTTCCTGGTCTGACAGGATACCTGAATTGAGTTTCTATTGTTTTGTTCATCCGTTTAACACCTAAGTGGCACTCATATCTGTCAAAGAGAACCTGCATCTGTAGATTGGAGACACGAAGTCTATACATTTAGTGATCTTTTGACAGCCAAAGAGTTTCATTATCATCATTAGCCAGTCTTCCTAGTGATTTCTGTCATGTCTGCCCAACAGGTCAGGTAAAAAGGTCATAGAAGCGACAGTTTCACAGAGAGGTATTTAGCCCTAATGTAACCCTCTACTTATGGAAACACAGTTGTGGACCAAAGTGGAGGCTCTCCAAGGTCATCATAGTAACACATCCACCTGCTTCCCCCACCTGACATCATGACACAGCTACAAAGGAACAACAGGGAGCTTAAAGTGAGCTCCTGATTGTTCCTCTGCAAGGCAGGCTCCCTGATAACGCTGATCTTACTGGTGCTGGACAGACAGCTTGTACAGAGTTATTTTAAGCCTGTCAACATCTATGTTCTTAAGCCATGAGGTTGTAGTCAATGTAATGGTAAGGATTTCTCCATGTGTGATGGAACAACCTCCCCTTCTCCTCCCTCCCCCCCCCCGTGCACCTCCTAAATCTGTTCTGGGCTTCTCTCTGTTGGAGTTTGGTGCATATTACAGCAGAGGGCAGAAATGAGTAATCTGGTAAGACTAGTGACTGGAAATATAAAGAAATTTAAGGTTTATTATTACTGGGAACGAAAGCAATTCTGAGGACAAGCATACACGTGACCATTATAGAGTCATGAAGGTAGCACTCATACACACCAACTGACTAGCCAGAAAAAGGAAGGCAGCAAAGTCTGAGACAAACAAACAGGCTGTTACTAAAGAAGGAATCAGAGAGGGAAGAATAGGTTGCTGTTTATCGCCCTCTCCCCTGGTTCAGGTTACTTGTTACAAGTGTTAGTGTTTTACTCTCAACCCTCCACAGTAGATTTGGGGATGCCATAGGGCACATGTGGTGGTGGGGGAGGAGGAGAAGGGGGAATTCCCTTGTGCTAACACAAAATAATAGTTGAATACTGTCTTTGTGTGTGTGCTGGTTGTTTTGTGTGTGTCTCTGTGTCTCTCTGTGTGTGTGGTCTGTGCCACATAGATGATGGCGCTATAGTCAATGCAATTTTCAGTTGCAATAGATCAGGTTCAGATAAATATCAGGTGTGAGACCAAAAAGATAGCCATCAAGAACATAATTAACATCTTGGTCAATGGGTATATCAATAAATAACTATAGATCTCATTGTCCAGTGACAACACTGAAAACATTTTCATTAATATGTCTGGGAGAATCCGAGGAACAGCCTTCAAAAGACTCTTTTGCCGACGCTATAGTAGAACAGTCTAGGTAGACGAGCATAAGTCTGAGCATGGGTGTCTAAAGGCCTTTTGGGAATGGGGGAACAGCATCTGCCTTGCATGCCAAAGATCCCAGATTCAATCTACGGCATCTCCAAGTAGGACTGTGAAAGGCCCTGTCTGAAACCCTGCAGAGTCACTGCCAGTCAATGTAGACAATACTGAGCTATATGGACCATTGGTAGTTTCAAGGGTTCCTGTTGTGCTGCTAAAAAGTACTCCTCTCCCTTACACAAAACAGAGGTATACAGGTTTATGCTAGGCTGTACTTGGCAGCATGGTCCTTATGTAGCAATGCTCTGTTGCACAGAAGTTAGAGGACAGAGGCACATGACAAAAGCTGGCACTGCTATGCTGATGCACCAGTTTTGGTGCTGGGGGTTTGGTCCCCAAACTTACATGAATTTATTTTCAAGCCAGAGTGATAAGCCAAATATTGTCGGCCTACATAGTCCATCACTGTACGGTAAGGCAGAAGGTGTAATCCCCAAATATATTGCAATATCCCTAAATGCTTATGTGATGGGATTGTCCATTTGTCTCTTTCCTGAACTGCATAAATACCATAGCTAACTTATGAATGCATAAATTGATCAAGGTCTTTTGCTGTCCTAACTTCTCAAATGATTTATCCTTCATTAATAGTCCTGATAGCACAGAAGAAAAATTCACCCTAGTCATAAGGATATTACCCTTGCAAATGAACAATATGTACAGCAAAATAATGAAGGAGCAGTTCTCTGCCAATAAAAGGAAGCATAGGCACCCTTGTTGCCGCTGATCTCCCATTTTGCACAGGAATGGGGAATCTTCTTTGGAAAGAAGAACAAGGAGGGTCAAAACAGTTGCAAGAGAATGTAAAACAACAACAACAGCTGCCTGGAAAAACACAATAGATTTTATTCCTAGCGCATTTCTTTGTTTGAAGGGAAACTGTCTTTACAGACACGTAAAGCAGTTAAATCTGTTACATTTGTTTCAGTCTGCCACCATTTTTTGAAATGGCTTTGAGCACGTATGCTGGCTTATCTTCAGAGAGACATGACAATTTTTTTTTTTACAGAGATCAGAGATGAGAGGGTGAGCAGATGTAACTACTGTACTTGTTTGTAAATCAAAGTTCCCTTCCTTGTACAAAAGGTTTACTTAAAACATGTTGGGAATAAAATACATTCTCTCTCTTCATATGTTGATTGGGCTCTGCAATTGTGAACATGGTGGGGGGGCAGTGGCAGGCTCTGGGCCCCAACACACATGCGTCCATTGACACGTCTGCAACATGCTATGCTATTGATAGGCTGTTGTAGACCTATCAGTGAACATGTTTCTGGCACAGTGGCAAGGGCAGAATCAGCCCCCCCATAAGTGTTGACTGGAGGAACTCAGTCAAAAGGGATAAAATATTTTATTCCCAACACGTTTTGAGTAAAACTCTTTTGCAGAAGAAAGTGTCTTGACAAACATATAAAGCAGTTATGTATAGGGGGGGGAACCTTTGATTCAGTTTGCATTTAAAGGTGAACCTGCCTAATTCGCACTTTCAGAAACAATACACAAATGGAAACACAGCCACCCTTCAAAATTCACCCTCCTCCAAACTTTGCAATGCAGTTTTCCAGCCAAGCAAGTGTACAAAGGTAAAGTGTGCCCAAAAATACATATATTAGTGAAAACAACATACAGAACTACATTATATTAGTGGGAAATGCTTTAAAAATGCAAGCATTGGGCAAAGTTGCAAACAAAAATATGGATAATAGAAGAAACTTGCACTAAATGCTGTTGAATTTGTTTTTTAAAATATTGCAAACTGATGTGGAAAGGCAGAGAACTCAATGTAAGATTGGTAAAATGAGAGAAACTGAAATTGACAGATTCACTCATCCCTAATATAGGTGGAGCCAGACAGAAAAGCGGGCAAAGCAACAAACCTGAATTTCACAGTAGATCTGTATCAAAACGCTGGCTTTATTGGGGCCAACCAAGGTGCTGACCTTAGTTAGGTGATCACTTGAGTGGTGTGTACGAGGAAATATCCCAGTGGGTACTCAAGTTACCAGGTTGCAAAGTGGAGATTGCACCTTTTACCTTTAGAAATGCTCATTTAGTTTGTTTGTTAATCAATTTCAACAAATGCTTCCAAAGTGGCTATCATTCAGTGTTGGAGAGAATAAATGCATCTTTACCTGGTGTCTAAAAATGAGAAGATGCCAGATGAGTGTTACCAGGGAGTGCATTCTACAACCAGTACTCCACCCTTAAATCCAGTTGCCACCAACCTCACCTCTGAAGATAGTAGCACCTGGGAGGAGGGATCTTAGAGAGGCAGGCTTGCAATGAAGCAGGGGGTTCTTCAGATACTAACACAACAGAGATGTTGGCATTGCTGTGCCTTCTGCTTCAGCCTTTCCTAAGACTTATTGATTACCTTATTTCCCCCATTTTCTGTGAGTCGGGCTTGCTTTGGCAGATGGAGTATCAGAGTGAGCCATAGGGCCTAGGAGAGAATGGAGGCAGGAGTCCCACAGCGGCATCAGCAGCCTCTACTGCTGCATATGTGCTGTTAAAAGTAAAGGAGGAAGCTCTGGGTTACAACCTGGCACAGCCATAATATACACCTAATTCTTTCTTAAAGGTATCACTGATTTAGTCTCATATGCCAAACGGCATGCTGTTCAGGTCCACAAATCTGGGATCTACAAAAGAGCTCATTATTATTTTATCAAAGAGACTCTGAATGCCGGAGTGCTTAAAAATATAAAGATCTGTGTAAATGGGAAATCAAAGAAATGATTACCAATTTGCGTGCTCTCTGCTAATAATCTTGGAATTCATACATCCTGTAGCTTTGCTCCTCAATTTCACCACTAATTATTTTTTGTTCTATTTTGAATATCCTTCCCCTCCTTCCCAATGTAAATTTAATTCTAAAACACCATTTCATGCTTCATTATTCCTGAATGAGAGTTGCCTGTGGTCTTTTGATTCATCTGTGAATCATGTGTTGTGTAGCTAAGTGTAATATTCTCTAATCCAAAAAGTTATGTCGAGTAGATTGTGATTTTTTAGTATGTTATCAAAAGTGAGCTGCTCACATTCAGGTAGAACAAATATTATCAATGGCTACATTAAGAAAGCTCTAAATGAATACACCTTTACAAAAAAGGTTGGGGAGAATCAGTAATATAGTAGAGGGGAAACACAGGAGAAGCGTGAGTGATGATGTCACCTGTTGGAGCGCCAGCATAATTGATGGACACTCCTTGTTCTGGCAAGTGAATGAGGTAATAATGTGCCTTTCAAATTTGTAAGAGATTAGAAGAGAGAAAATCAAAAGAAAGAAAAAATATCAAACAGAGGCTGGATACTTCTTTCCTTTTATTATGTATATTTGCTTTTAAACTTTTGATGTTATCTATATTTTGATAAATTTGTATTATTGTATTTAAAGTTGATTTTATCTGTCATGGAAATTTGTTGTTTAGGCATTTCTCAGGGCCGCTGAGAGCTGACACTGGGCCCAGGGCAAGGTGCATGATCAAGTCCCCCTCCCTAAATCTTCCTACAAACTTTCTTTAAACAAGTTTTTAAGTGATTTAGGTTTAATTTAGGGAGAGAAAACAAGAAAATATTTTTTTAAAATTTATCGGAATGGAATAGTTAATATGTTTATTTATGATAACACTTGTTTTGCAATGCTATTTTTAATAGATCCAACATTATTTTGAGACATGTACTTTATATTAGTTCAGGCTAATTTTATGCTGTTTCCAATGGTGTAAATAGTTTTACATTTTTTTACTTAGTAAAAAAGACCTACGAAGTGAGTCCAGAAAATCCCAAATTTCCTGCAAGTACTGTACACTGGTACTGTGCACTAATATTAACTTGATGTTTGAAGAACAAAGTGTTTCATATTTGGTTTCACACACTAAAATGAAAGAAAAGGTAAAATATGCACATTTCTTCTGGTGTCCTAAGCATACAGACAAATTCTCAGTGAAGTATTCAGTAATGAGATTATTATTATTAATAATTAAATGTATATACCACCCTTTGCCAAGAGACCCCAGGGTGGTTTACAACATGGAAAATACCAAACAATATATGTCAATACTTAACTTAATACGAGACCAATCTATCCTTACCCTGTGTAGTGCTAGTGCATCTCTGTTCTTCTACTTCAGCAGAATCCTCATTAGCGTTTTCTTCTAATAATGCTTGAGCATCCAATGACTGACTTTCACTATCTCCCTCATGACATAATTTTGAAATAAAACCCCAGCTGAATGAACTTGCCTGACCTTTAAAAAAAATTCATATTCTTCTCACTTTTCTCTTCTGTGCTTTGGACTTGTATTTGTACTCCATAATGTTGATTTCACCTTAAAACATTGCTAAAACACATGTAGACATGTTCCAATGTGTTCTAGTCACTGAGCAAATAAATGACACATACTCCCATGTATTAGTTTTCTCTTTATCTGCCACCGTGGTATACTGTTCCTTTAAGAGAACTATAGGAAATGCTTGTTGAGCAAATGTGAACTGTCACCTAGTAGTTCTGTGAACCAGAGCCTGCTATTGGGGCCTAGCAGTTCTGAACTGGGGCCTACTACTGGGGCTTAGTAGTTCTGTGGACTGGGGCCGTCTACTGGAGACTAGCAGTTCTGTAAACTGAACTGGGGCCTACTACTAGGACCTAGTAATTCAGGTCTCAGACATGTTTGAATCATATTAATAAATGCTGGGGCTTAGAGAAGACTTAGATATGCTGAGATTTAGCAACAGACATTATACCCACTCTCTGGTCTGTTGAGATACCAAAAATTATTTTAAAAAGTATTTTTCACAGTCCAGGCTCTGAAGGCCTGGGGTCTCCAGACATCCAGGCCCTGGAGATTCTGCCCCCCTGTCCCCCACTCTCCTCAGCCCTGGTGTTTCCAGACCACCTGTTTATTGAACTTTCATCCTGATTTCTTTACAGGAAGATTAGACAAGGTGTTGGCTATTTAATTTAATTTAATGTATTATTTAATTTAATTCAATTCAATTCATTCTTACCTGTTTCCAGGGAGGTTAGATGACACTAGGGATGGACAAGAATTCCACTGAATTTGGATTTAGCCCTGGATTTTTCATGGGCCCACATATTCACCATCTTTGTGGAACAATTCTGTTTGCTCCAAACTTCAGCAGCTTTCCTCCCAAACCAGATTTTTCCCTCTGGAATGTAAGGCTGATGAGAGTGGTCATTCAGCAACAACTGGAGTGCCAAAGGTTCCACACTCCTGATATACATTAAATTATTTTACTTAGGAAAAGTGCTATATTGGTATTGTTATTATCAAGTGTAGAAGGAAAGGGAACATGGCAAGCACAGGAGAGGATAGTGATTTAATTGAATGTAGTCCTCTCCATGTCAAAGGGAATTCTTTTGCACTGGTCCAGTGCTAAGAGTAGAAAACAGGAGTACTAGCCCAAGCACATGTGCCAAGGTGCAGGGCCGGCTCTAAAGGGTGGCCAGGTGGGGCCCTGCCAAGGGCCCTGCCAAGGGCCCTGTGGCCCACAGGGGGCCCCTGAAGGGCCCCTCATTATGATGGGGGAGTAGTGCTCCTCTTCCACAGCAGGCTCCCTGCCATGGATTGCAGGGAGGGAGCTGCCACCTGCTTGCCCACCCACACCTGCCCACTCACTCTCCCCCCACCTTGCATGCCCTGCCCCCGCTCACTCACCTGCCTTCCCGAGGGCTCCTCATTATGGTGGGGGAGTAGCACTCCCCTTCCACAGCAAGCTGCTGTGGATTGCAGGAAGGGAGCTGCCCCTGCCCACAAAATAATTCCTTAAACCAAACACCCCAAGGGTTAGGTAAAATACAAAAATACAGAGAGTTCAAGTCACAAGAGAAAATAACAAATCTGTCTAACCTCTTCTATACTCACACGTTATAGGAAGACAGGCAGAGTAACTTCATGGTTCCACATCTCCCCAGAGATGTATAGCCTGGATAACAGATGGAGGATGGAACCCCAACATCAGGTAACACCAAGGACCATTGGGGAGCAAAGACCCAGAATCTTAGTTCTACTTTTATGGGAAACAGCCCGGCAAGAGCCAGGAATTAATTAGCCAATCAGGGGCCTTTCTGATGATGAAATCTTCCAGAACTTTCACACCTAATGGTTGCATGCATCTCCAACCTTCCCAGGACTGTGGCCTTGAGGTACCAGTCTCCAGCTGATAAGCAGGTGTTCTTACTCACTGCCTAATTAATTGGATTCAGCTGTGGGAACTGACAGTCTGATGGCCTTCTAGAGGCCCTAATTCAGGCAAGATGTCCCCCTCCCCATTTCTTGCCACAGAACCATTTTAGTTAACAACCTTAACAAACCAGGTGTTCTTGACAACACCAACCATGTAATACATAAGACCCACAAGCAAACCTATCATAAGAATCCACTCCAGCCATATCTACACCTTCAAGAAAAACAAGGTAAATGGAAGTGCTCTGGATATATGTCATTCTACATGTTGTATGCCAGACCATGGAATGCCATTAAGAAATGGGATGCTATGCCGACAAGCCTGCATTGGTGTTTGGGTGATGCAGCAGTAGCAGCATCCCTTTTAGCTGCAGCTCATCTGACAGGGATGCCACTCACCTTACATACAATGGATGGATGGACTGTCTGGAGGGCAGAGCTACGTGCAACAGGACATGGAATTTGCAAATTAGTAGGAAAAGAATGCCTTGTAAAGCCTGAAACCTTGGGTAGAATAACTATGAAAATTTGAAGATCATTCCCTTTTAATCTCCTCTTATAACTATATCTTTTTAAAAGATAAGAAATGTTGTGGTCTTTTAATAATGCTGCTGCAAGGCCCTTATCTGGTGACTCACGTTCATGTGCAGATCTCAAAGGTGGTAAAAAAAAAAAGGCCAACTGCCTGGAGAAGGGATTGGTAAAGCTTCCATTTTATTGTGCATTTGTGAGGAAAAGTGGGAGAATAAGTGACAGTTTTAAATTACCCACTCCTAGCAAAGTGCCAGATTGTGCTTCAGCAGGAGGCCCGGGTGATCTTAGCTGCCTCCTTTATAAATTCCTGTAGTAAATATTCAACCATGAATGCGCCATTTTCCAAATGTAGATTTTATATGAGCAGTGGAGTGAAGAGTACTTGCTGAGCTGTTACGGTGCTGCTGAAAGGCACCCCAGTTTCTCAAGTAATGGGAAAAAGAGAGAAGCTAACAAAGTGACAATGAACAAAGCTAACAAAGTGACAAAGAGGAGGAGAAGGCGGGGGGAAACAGAAACCATTTCAAAAGCCTGAAATTGGATAGACAATTCTTTTCCTTCTCTTCTGCTTTCCTCTGCTCTCCACCTCTCTCTTCACAACTTGCCCAATGTTTCCTAGCAAAATTGCCTGCTTCTTTTCACACTGGCTTTTTATCTGGTGCCATTTTTTTTTAACTTTCTGACTGCCCTGTCCATGTCAATTGGTCTCCCAAGGAGGCTCTTAAGTGTTTGCTATGGAATGCCTGCATGCATTAGAGATTATTCTGGAATGCAGTGGCTGAATGGGGCCTTTGTCTATTATTTGTTTAATTAAAAAAATTATATCCCGCTGTCCCAAAGCAGCTCACAAAATCAAACAGTGTATAACAAAAGTTCATCAGTAAATAAAGACAAAATGTCAACAATAACTACAGCTACAGAAAATATAGTAAAACTTCACTTACAATAGGGAAAACCCACATACAGGAGTTTAAACTTCAGATTAATGAGAACTATGGCTACTACTCATGATGGGTATGTTACCTCCTGTATTGGAAAGCGGTATGGAACATATGGATACGCCATGGGCATCTAGCTGGCCACTGTAAGAACAGAATACTGGACTGGTTTTATGTTCTTATATAAATAAATCCTATCAGCCAAATGTTTTGTGGAAGAACCAGGTTTTGCTCCGATGTGTCACAAGTACATAATGTTGGGGGCCCAGTGAATCTCTCTGGGTAGAACATTACACAAGGCTGGCACCACTTCTAAAAAGGCCCTAGTGGCTGCCAGCCAAGCGTAATTTAGGGCTGACACCTGAAACAAGGTCTCAGAAGTTGAACAGAGCCTGTGTGAGGGCACATACTGAAGAAGACAAACTTTACAATTACGGGTTTTAAAGGTCAAAAACATCCTCTTAAATCAAGCCTGGAACCAAGTGGAAACAAAATCAGCACAATATGCTGCAATTAGTCATTACCATCCAATAATCTGGCAGCTAAGATTTCTGAATGCTTTTTTAAGGACTTCCCCAGATAGAGAGCATTACAGTAGTTGAGCTTGGAGGCCAATAGGGCATACTAGGGTCGCACTGTCACACTGTGGGTTGTATTCAAGTAAGTCCTACTCAGAGTATACCCCCTAAAAACAATAAACCTAAATTAGTCATGTCTATTCACTTCAATGAGTCTACTCTGAGTGGGACTAGTGCTGAATATCACCCTGTGTGTGCTGAGTATACCCTAGAATGCATCCAACACTCCCTTATACTTGCACATTGGAGGCAAGATTAACAGTTGTGGTCAAGTTGTTTTTTCAGAGAACTTTATTCACTGTTACCTTGGAACACATTTTGAGAGCTACTGGCTTAGGTTCTTATTATCTCTAATAGAGGCATGGCTCTCTGCATCTCAAAAAGTGGTGGGCTGGACGAGGGCTATAAACAGTCTGAATCCTAGCAAGACAGAGGCACTGTGGGTTGGTGGTTCCCAAGTTTGGATAATTGGTCAGTTGCCTGCTTTGGATGGGGTCGTACTCCCTCTGAAAGAGCAGGTCCGTAGTCTGGGGGTGCTCCTGGATCCATCTTTGTTGCTAGAGGCCCAGGTGACCTCTATGGCTAGGAGCGCCTTTTACCAGCTTCGGCTGGTAAGACAGCTGTGGCTGTTTCTGGATAGCCTGACCACTATTGTCCATGCACTGGTAACCTCCAGGCTGGATTACTGTAATGTGGGGCTGCCCTTGAGGTTGGTCCGGAAGCTGCAGCTGGTGCAAAATGCGGCGGCGAGACTGCTCACTGGGGCAGGGTATCGCCAACATGTCACCCTGCTGCTGAAAGAATTGCACTGGCTGCCCATTTGCTACCGGGCTAAGTTCAAGGTTCTAGTTTTGGTATACAAAGCCCTATACAGCTCGGGACCAGACCAGGATACCTGAAAGACCATCTTACCCCTTATATACCCAGTCGATCACTGCGCTCTGCAGGTGAGGGCCTCCTGCAGATACCATCTTATGAGGAGGTCCATTGTGCACAACATAGGAAACGGATCTTTAGTGTGGCATCACGTACCTTGAAGAATTCCCTTCCCTTAAATATTAGGCAGGCGCCATCTCTGTTATCTTTTTGGCGCCTTTCAAAGACTTTCCTCTTTCAACAAGCCTTTTAAGTTGAGACCTATCCCAGTCTGTATCTGTGTTGGAATTGCTTTTTAATGTTTTTTTAAAAAACAATATGTTTTTAACCCTTTTTAAAAGATGTTTTTAAAGCTTTTTTAAAAAATGTTGTTTTGTTTTGGTGTATTTTAAGGTCTGTTTTTATGATGTTTTGATGTGTTTTTGGCGCTTTTGTTTGCCGCCCTGGGCTCCTGCTGGGAGGAAGGGCGGGATATAAATAAAATAATAAATAAATAAAAAGTACTTCATAATTTCACTTTACCTTGCTAGCCATTTTTCTAGATTTCCCTCCAAAGCTAATGGCAAGTACATATATGTGATATGTACATATTTCATAATGATCTGAACAGAATATTGAGGGGTTGTTTCAATAAAAAGTACTCTTTTTATTAATATTTCATTTAAGAAAGCCATATTTTTCACAGAGAGCCTTTTCTAGTAGTGGTGGCAAAAGAGCCTTCACACATGATCAAAAGCCCTTCTGCAATAAATGAGATGCATCTCTTCCCCATCTCTCCTCATCTATCTGCTTTTGTGACAGTACATTTCTTTACTCTTGACTTGCAAGGCCCCAAATCTCCCAGCTTCCTTTGTCTGATCCTCACCCACAGCCTCCTGCATCCCTTATGGAAGTCGCACTTTTTCCTTAATTCTTGTGTGGAAGTAGCATTGCTGTGCCCTTGAGCATAGTGGAAAGAATCACATGTTCTCTCTGGCCTCAAATGCCCTCTTCACTGCAATCTCTAAGAAACTAATCATGAAGTGCAATCTAAAATGGAACACTCTGATATGCACCTCAGAGCTTGGCAATGTTACTTTTTTGAACTACAACTCCCATCAGCCCAATCCAGTGGCCATGCTGGCTGGGGCTGATGGGAGTTGTAGTTTAAAAAAGTAACTTTTCCAAGCTCTGGCACCTCTGATCAGAAAGGACTGCGGAAGTCATCATGAAATAAGCCTTCAGGGTCCGTGGGCCAGAGACGGAGAACCTGTGGCCCTCAAGATGTTCCTAGACTATACCTCCAATCATCCCTGACTATTAGCCATGTTGGCCAATTTTTCCCTTGCATCAGTACATTTTCAGAATAGCAGATAGCTATAAAGTATGGAACATAGCACTCAAGGGATGGTATCCAACTATAATGTCCTGTCAGCAAAAGGATTTCCTTTTGCGCAAGAGGATTTCCCTGCTGTGTGTATGCCCCATGTTCTCCCCAAATCTGCTCCAGAGGGTTGGGGAAACCCCTAGAACAGATTTAGAGGGCACACAGGATGGGGTGGAGAGGTGGAGATGGTTCCGTTGTGCAAGGAGAAATCCTTCTGCTGACAGAACAAGAGATGTAGCGGCATGTTGGATTCCACCCAAGACGTCTTAAGATGTTTAAACAATGAATAATGGAGCAACCTTTTCCAGCCTTTGGGTCTCCAAATGTTGCAGAACTACAGTTCCCATCATTCCTGACCATCGGCTATGCTGGCTGAGGCTGATGGGAGTTGTAGACCAGCAACATCTGGAGGCCCAAAGGGTGGGCAAGGCTGTAATAGAGTATTGAGACCTTCTATTTCTTCAGTATATGGGATTCCTTATCTATCTTTCATTAGTTCACTCTGTGTTAATCCTGGGCCTTTGAAATGCATGCCTTATTATCAAGGCCTTGTTTCTCTGCCCTGGCTGAATAAGCCATGTAAGCGCTTCTAGTGCAAATTAGCCAGGAGATGCATTTAAAATCTACTTTTTGTAAATGGCCCGCAAACGTTAATTGAAAATGTAGCTCTGCAAGTCATATGTATAATTAAAATGGTTGCTGGAAGTTATTGAAAAAGGAAACTTTTATTAAAAGAATCCTTCAGAAGCATATCCAAAGTAAGGAGAATTCAAAGGAGCCAACGCAGGGTGGCAGCTTGGCAGGTGTCCTCCCCTAGTGCCTGTACCAGTGGATGAATTTGCTTGGGGACAAGGGGAGAGGAACAATTGTCCCTCACCCCCAAAACCAAAACCAGCCTGGTGTCTGATTCCAGGAGGAATCAAGCATATACTCTTCAACCCAGCGTTTGTAATATATTTTTAAGATATTTTGTTTTAATATATTTTAAAGTCTGTTTTTAAGATGTTTTAGTGTTTTTACTGTTGTTTGCTGCCTCAGGCTCCTTCTGGGAGGAAGGGCAGGATATATATTTAATAAATAAACAAATAAACCCAGAAAGCACTTGGGTGGCACAGATCCACTTTATCTGGCATAATCGCATTGAGATGAAGCCAACTCAGCAATACTCCAGGATTCAACCATAGCACTTCATGAAGAGAGCTGGAAATGATAGCCTATATTAAAGGGCTTTTGTTATTTTCACAAAGGGGAAAGAAAGAGGTAATTGATGAAACGTGGTGTCATTCTGATAAAAGGATATTCTAAACTGAAGAAAGGAAGCCACAAAGCATAAGAAGGAAAAAGAAAGAACAATCTGTATTGTATCACACTTGTGATACTGATTGGCTTAGCTGATAAGGTAACAGAATGTTCAGTTGCTCAAGGACCTCGTTTGGAGTCCTGCTTCTATGAGGAAAGCAATGACTGTCAGTTTAGCTAAGATTAAAATCTCATAAAGACTGGGAACTGGGAAAAGATTCCGGAACAAGAGGAGATTATATCAGGAACAGGGATTGTGCTGAGGCTGAAAGAAGGGTGCAAACCTGGTAACAGACTTGAAATAAGGGTAGGTGGAGAATGATGCCTGATAAAAAGGGCAGTTTCCAAGAGCCTGAAAACTAGGGCAAGTAGGGAATAACAGAGAATGGGCTCTGAGGAAACCTCAGAGTGCTTAATTTAAGAGTTGTCTGCATGATGTTGGAGAGGGAAAGAGGAATGTTAGGGAGGCTGTTCAAGAGACGGGGTAGCTACAGAAAGGATGTTGGTAGGCAAGAGAGGTATGCAGGGCTAGGGATAGTGGACCAGCACCCAAGGGGGCATAGAGCTTCTAGATATACATTGCAACATTTGACCTCATAACTTTGAGGGGCTTCACGGGCCAAAATGCAGGTATAAAGAAATCATCGGTGGTGGAGACATGAAGTTAAAGAGATTGATAAATAGGCAGAAGACATGACTGGACATGAGAGAATTTGGGAATGGAGTTGTGCTAGAATAAGACATTGTACAAGAGGATTAAACAATGTTTTGTGGTGTGCTTTATAGCTAGTCCCTATACAAAGCATCCTTGAAGTGAATGGTAGGAGACCCTTGGGACCAAAGACAAAACAGGAGTGTTATATACCTCACGTTCCTTCCTTCTAGCATAGAATTCATGGCAGTACACATAGGGCTCTCAAAAAGCCTCTCATCCAGGTACTGGCCAGACTAAGAGCTGCTTAGCTTCAGCTAGATCTACTCATCGTATGCCTTTAAGATCAGTTTTTTCCAAACTACTGCCCTCCAAAATATTTGGGACTCTGTCTCCCACTAGCCCCAGCCAGCATGGCAGATGTTGAAGAATAATGGGAGTTGTAATTCAAAACATCTGGCAGGCATCAGGTTTTTAAAAGCTGGTTTAGATTAGCATAGCCAACATGGTGCCCTCCAGATGTTGGGACTACAGTTCCCATCATCCCTGCCAATTGGCCATGTTGGCTGGGGCTGATGGGAGTTGGAGTCTATCAACACCTGGAGGGCATCCATTGGTTCCCCTTGGTTTAGATAACAGCCCTGTGGCTTGAAACTGGCATGGTGTTGTTATGTCTACTTCCTGCTTTTCCTTTGGCATTGGAACCCTAACAAGTTGGTTGGGCTGAACGTCATGGGAGTGGAGAAATGTATGAATGGCACAGACGTGGCCTCTTAACACAATTTAAGTAGAAATACAGCTGTTCAAGTGATTTGAGAAATCTAGCCACAGTACCTAGTGCTGGCTATAAAATTCCAGATTTTCCCAGTCCTGTTTCAATTTTAATGAGGAGGGCTGTTTTCATTTCTAATAAATGAAACGTTAAGAAAAGAAAGTGGCATCCTTAATCATGAAAACGTCACTTGCACTAATTTATGATACTTACATTTCAAGCACTATCACAAAATTGCTTGTATTTAGGGAATGATTGCTCCAGGTAGAGAAAGTGATCCATCAGGAAAGCTATTTACATTAAATGATTTTGATAATTGCAGTAATTAAACCTTTTCACAGGTGCAAGGAAGTGCCTTAAATTCCCTTCTGGCTATAGTGCTACACAGGTTTGTCTGTTTTTCTTAGTAACTGCTATGAAAATAAGATAATGGGAAGATAGTTAGAATGCAGGAATGCACTGGCAATTTGTGTGCCCTCTGAATTTTTGAAACACCAAACTGAACATGAATTCTCAATCAAATGACAATGAAAAAATAAGTTGGGACCAAGGAGAAGAAAAACTTTGCAGCATTATGATTTTATTGTGCTAAATCCAGGTGACCACAGATGTTTGTGTGATCCAGCTGGGGGACGGGTTGTGCAAATGTACAGTAATGTCTCAGTTAACAAATCCTCCAGGAAGGAAGCTCTTTTTAACTTAAGATGAAACTGACTAGCTTTGCTTTGCTATGGATAAACTTTCAAGCCTGTTTCTTTGCTTTGCTATCAATAAACATAAGGCTGTGCCTTTGCTTTGCTATGGTGAAACTGATGTCTGTGTGTTTGCTCTGCATTAAAGAGATTTCTTGCTTTCTCCTAGGGTTGGGAGGGGAAGGATCAAATACAATTCAGAGGGGGAGGGGGTGGATGCTGAATAGGTACCCTGTAAAGCCCCTGTTGAAGCTGCCCCCACCATCTATGAGTGAGTGTAGGAACCTATCCCTATTCTTTCTATGTTATTCTTACCTCTGGTACCAAAGTCTCCGTTAAAGAAGTAATGTCCAGAATTGCATCTACTTTGTTAACTTAGGTATTACTGTATATGTAAAACACAGTCTTAGATTCCTACAACAGCTTGCAAATTACAATAGTGTACTGTATTAGAGTTGCCAGGTTCAGGGCCTGAGACTAATCCTGTATCTTTAGGAGAAGAGAAAGTCAGCCAAGTGCAGGTGTTCTTGCAACACTGTAATGGGAAAAACCACAAGGTGAAATTCTCCCTTTCTCCTGCACAACATTTACAGATACAGAAGACCTCTTGGAGGCTGCAACCAAGAGGTCTTCTGTATCTTTAAAAGTTGTGCAGGGGAAGGGAGAATTCCACCTTGTGGTTTTTCCCATTACAGTGTTGCAAGAACACCTGCACTTGGCTGACTTTCTCTTCTCCTGAAGATACAGGATCAGTCTCAGGCCCTGAACCTGGCAACCCTATACTGTATGCATGCAGCATAGAAAAGGATAACATTATTACAAATAATATATTTAAGCGTTTGCATGTCATGATAAACCGTAGTCTAATGGTGTACTGTGAACACAGAGATTGCTCCTGTTTTGCTCCTCCTCTAGTGTGAGTAGGAGCAGCAAACCACAATCATTGGTATAGTGCTATCTCTGAATCAGGGATCAAGATTTGTTTCACTCAGACAAACCATGACTGGTGAGCCAAGTAGAAACTTTGGTTTAACACCATGGTTTGTTTGGGATGAAACAATCCAAACCCTTGGTTCAGACATAATGCTAAGCCAAGGATCATGGTTTGTTGCTCCCGTGTGTGCTAGGGGAGGAGCAAAGCAGGAACCACCTGAGTGTTCATGGTAAACCAAGGTTTACTGTGACATGCAAACACTGCCATAATCTCAATCACTCCAAGAACCCTATAAGACAGGACAGTATTATTTAGTGCTGTACTGAAACCTGTGCTCCAATTTCTCAAAGGTTTTTTAAACGATACTTCAGTTTATTGCCTTATTCACAGGGTACTTCAGAATTTCAGTGGGTGCATGGTTGAGCTTTCTTTATCAATCAGAGATGGCCATGTGTGTGTGTGTTGTTTCTTTCAATTAAGCTTTTCTTCAGTGATCTGCAGGTTAAATCAGTGAGTATGAGGTGACCCCTCACAGAGCTACTATTTCCAGCACCCTTAAAGTACACTTCCCATGAGTCTTTGGAGGAAACCATGACTGTTTAAAGTGGTAGCACAGTGCTTTAAATGTATGGTATGAATGTGCCCACAGTGTCTTGCCTCTGCTATCAGTTGCATTTAGGACTAAGCTAAGACTATATTCAGCATCTGACCTTTCAATTTAGAAAGCTCATGCTCTTTGACACTACTACACCACACCACTCTAACTTTTTTGTGTTACAGTGTTTTACTTGCCCTTCAATAGTTCTAATTTGATAAGAGAGAGACAGTAGAGGGGTGCTTTCAAATGCAGAGTTACACAACAATACAGACATCACCTGTTTCTCCCATGTACTTTGCTTTGATTCAGTGAAAACAACCTTTGCCAGCTCGGAGATAATACTGCATGATCTAATAACAATAATTTCAACAAGGACAAGCTTGTGCCTTGATTGCTTTTTTTCAACCTTTCACATACTATTGAGGTGCATTGCTCACCTTCCTGTTTTCTTTAAGGAGCTCAGTCCTTTCAGTTATTTGAGCTAGAGCTCAGCCGATTTTCTCAAAAGATCTTTGTTTGAGAAAAACCTTTGAGTTTTGCCCCCACCTCCCCCACCAAAAGAAAAAGGAGTACACTTTGCAGAATTTTCTCTGAATATTCTCCACCATTTATTTATTTATTTTCGTGGCAGCTACCCCTTCCTCTACCTTCAAAAATGCTCCAGACTGATGCTATGCCCAGAGCATTGTGGCGGACGCAAAATGGTAGCCAGACTGCCAGCACAGTTGCTGCTGTTGCCACATCGAATGGTGGGCAAGGGTGGGGGAACAATCCTTAGACAGAAGGATAGAAGCTGGGCTACTGCCACTACTAATGGTGAATTTCACCCCTGTGAATCTGTCTGAGAACTACTCTTCCCTCTGCAGAAAATCAGTGGAGTGGTCTCCACAGTTTCTCTTCCCACAAACAGGGTAGAGAATTTCGGGAGGCCATTTGCACACGCCATTGCCCTACAAGTTTCTTATCCAGGCAAAAGAAAAGAAGGTGCACTACAAAATAAAAAAGTCTAAAAGTGAATAACAGCGCAATCCTATATAAATACTGAACTGGATGTAAGTCCCATTGAACGCAGTGGGGCATACTTCCGAGCGGACGTGTGTAGGATTCAAGGCTGGCCCTGCCATTAGACCAGGAGTGGGGAACCTTTGGCCCTCCAGATGATGCTGAACTACAACTCCCAGCAGCCTAGCTAGCATGGCCAATGGCCAGGGACGGTGACAGTTGTAGCTCAGCAACATCTGGAGGGCCACAGGTTTTCCACACTTGCGCTACAGACAGTGAGCCAGTCATTTCAGGTGACAGATGCTTTGCATGGAGAGTGGACAGAGCTATGTGTGTCATCATGTGACACTCCCCGTGCCCCCTAAGCTCACCTGTTGCCCTCAGGTGAAGGACATTGCTTCATTGACGCAGGATTCAACTGCCCATCTGTTTCACTTTTATACGCAGAACTGGAAAATATGTCTTCTTGCCTTTTGCCTAAAGAAGCAAAATATCTTGAACCAGCCCTGCTAGGATTATACTGACCAGTGCATGGCTACTGAGAAAAAGAAAGCCCCATTGAGTCCAATAGGGTTTACTCCCAGGCCATTCCTATGCCTAGGAAGCTACTTTGTGCCAAGTCAAACCATTGGCTCATCCAACACAGTACTGGATATGCTTACATTCCAGAGTTTCAAGCAGGAATCTTTCTCAGACCTACCTGGAAAAATCAGTGATCGAATCTGGAACCTTCTGCATGAAAAGCCATAACCCTTTTCTGGAAAGCCAGACAGCCAGCCAAGGCACATGTTTCAGGGAGAGAAAAGAGGGCCATAGCTCAATGGCAGGGTATCTGCTTTGTACTGTATACAGAAGGTCCCAGGTTCAATCCCAGCATCTCCAGGTACAGCTAGGAATGCTCCCCCCATCTGAAATGCTGGAGAACCACTGCCAGCCAGTGTAGACAATACCAAGCTAAATGGACCAATGGTCCGTCACAGTATGAGGCAGCTTTTTATGTTTCTAGAAGGAAAGTAAAAAACATTAACAGGTACTTCAGTCTAGGCTTGACACACAGACAAGTTGCAAATAACTAGCAATGATGCTAGAAAGATACCCACTTCACCCCTATTGCATTCCTAGTGGTACTGCTGGCTGAGAACTGCCTAGAGACTGCCTAGAACTCAAGAAGCAGGGGACCATGGTTTAGGCCTGTGGCCCTCTTGATGCTGTTGGACTACAACTCCCATCATCCCTGAACATCAGTCATGCTAACTAGATGGGAGTTGGAGTCTAACAACATCTGGTGGACCACAAGTTCTTCATGTCTGGTTTAGGCCATTAAGGTGGCTAGATGCAGAAGAGGACAGGGCTACTGCTCCTTGTAGAGTTTTGTAGAAAGGCATTTCAGCAGGTGCAGTGTGTCGTGGAAGCCATACCTCTTGACATTCCCTCATCTACACAATATTCATGAGGAAGGAGCCCTGTCCTCTTTTGCAGTTGACAGGTCAGCCAGTGGGAAAGATGCACAAACAGGAAGGCATGATGGAACAGCTATAATTGCTATTGCTTTAAATGAGACAACACTGATCAGTTTGGCTATTTCCCCCTGCCTCAAATTACTGTGGATAAACTGACATCATCAAAGGCTGAATTTAAGGGCAAGAAACCACTTGGGGTGCTGGACTTGGGGAGGGGGAGACCTATCATGGGCTAACCTCTCCACCACTGAAACAAGCAGTATAAACTTCACTTGTAAAGTGGACAGCATTGACCTGCATGACCAGCTTTGTGTTAACGTTAATTGGTTGGTTTATTTGCAAGGTAAATCCCAACATTTTATGAGGCAGGGGTAAATCATGCGGGCAGGCTTGCATCTAAGTTGTGAAATGAGCTATAAATCTGTTTTGTTTTAACCTATTTTTAAACATGTTTTGTTTTAATATATTTTAAAGTCTGTTTTTATGATGTTTTAGAGTGTTTTTAGTGTTTTTGTTTGCCACCCTGGGCTCCTACTGGGAGGAAGGGCAAGATATAAATTTGATAAATAAATAAATCTGATACAAATTAGGAATTTAAAAGCTGAAAAAATTGAAGGGAGGCACTGAGGATGCTCCTCATCTGGCACCTTATTTGGTCTAGGCCCGGCCACAGTTGGAATTGTTTCCTTTATCTGTAACCTACACAAGTGTTTGAAAACTTGACTTCAGAACCACAAGGTTTTAATGAACCTTGTACTCTACACTATACGCTTGAAAGAGCTCTTTCCTCCTGGGTTCTGGTTTGTTTCAAACACATTTAGCCTGGCAGTACATTTTGCAGCAATAGTTTGTATTTCCAGGCTATTTGTTTACAACACATCCAACCAATTCAAGCCCCCAGGCAGGACATAGCATGCCAAATATGTATCATGCCCTCTCAGGCGCTTGAGAAACCTCCAGGTTTTGTGTTCCATTGGGACCACAAAACAGTAGATTTATGAAGCCCCTGGGGGCCTTCAGCACATGACTGATAAGCCGCATGGCAGGCCTGGTTTACTGTGCTTAAGGAGAGCATTAGCAGACATAACATGAGCAGCTGGCTCATTTGCAGAAACGTTTATGGTATAGCTTCACAGGATCACCAAGTTCAAATATCAGTCGGCAAACCTTGCATAGCCATGGTCTCTAGTAACTAATCTTGGATATAAAATATCATCATACATAGCAAATGAAAACACATTTTACAGTTCAGCATCTATATATAAGATAAATACAAGAAAAGGTAGAAAATATCACTAGAGTATCAGGTGCCACATTTGTGCTGTCTTTCCATAAATACAACACCTTGCAAGTGTGGTCTGGCAGATGGAGTGTTGAATTTGAGGCTGCTTAAAGTCCCACAGCAACTAGCTCAGGGAGCAGCAGGGCTTAAGCAACTCTCTCTGTCTCTCTCTCCCTCCCTCTTCTCTCTCTCTCTCTCTCCCTCCCTCTTCTCTCTCTCTCTCTCTCTCTCTCTCCCTCCCTCTCCTCTCTCTCTGACTCAAGTCTCTAAACCTATCATGAGAATATTAGCAATAAAGCTTGGAAAATAATAGAAGTAATACTATGGAGTAAAATGAGAATGTGTCTGACTCTGTACTATAAATGAATAGTGACTTTATATCAGCTTAACTGTCATGGCTTCCCACAATGTATTCTAGAACTGTAAACTGGTGACTATGTTTTAAAACATCATGTAAATATTTTGTTACGTTGAACTGCACTTTGCACATTATAGCTGCAACCATAACACAATTGCATAGGAATATCGGGAGTTGCCTTGAACTGAGACAAACCAATTATCCGCCCAGCTCAAAATTGGGTATTCTGACCGGCAGCACCTCTCTGGGGATTGAGAGAGGGGACATTTTCAGCCCTACCTGGAGATTCTGAGCTTGAACCTGGGATCTTCTGTGTGCAAAGCAGATTTTCTACTACTGAGCTATGGCTGTTACTGTAATTATAACATTATTTTAATTATGAAATTTGAAGGATAATTTGCAGTGGGCTTCTAAGTAGCTGCAATCCCAGAAGTAAAACAGGAAGAGGGTACCTGCAATTCTAGGGTTTTGAAACTACCGTCATTGGATTTATACAACAATGCTTGCTTTTCCCATGATGATGTCACACTTGTGGATGTTTGACCAGCAGAAAAGATACAGATGGCAAGAACCACTGAGTGCAAAAATGAGTTCATGCCAAGCGGATATCCAGCACATTCAAACTGCAGCTCTTCAGGGGAAGTTGTTCAACAGTTGGTATGAAAACAGAACCATACTCAGATTTACAGTTCATAAAAACACCTGTCTTCTCCAAGCCTGGCTTGTTGAAAAATATCTTCCCTGAGGAAGAACTCTATATCTGAAATGTGCAGGGATCAGTTGGCCATTTAATTGTATTTACACTGAATGGTTCTTGCTGTCTTTAGGAGAAGAGGCATAGCTCAGTGGTAGAGCACCTGCCTCACATGCAGGAGGTCTAAGGTTCAATCCCTGGCATCTCCAGGTAGGGCTGGGAGAGAACCCCATCTGATATCCTAGAGAGCCCCTGACAATCAATATTGAGCTAAATGGACCAATCGTTTGACTCCCTATGTTGCCTTTTGTGCAGTGGTGGCTGGTGCCTACTAGACCTGGTAGATCACGGCATGGCCAATAAGAGGTCACAGAGGCATGGCCAAGTTGTTCTGCTTTCCTTCCCATCCTCACTTGCAGAGATACTGTAGACACTTAACCATTGCTATTTTACAAATGGTTAGCACTTAACTAAACTGAAAAATGTCTTACTTTGGTTCCAAAGGGGTCCTTGCTGTCACAGTTGCATCTCTGCTGGGAGAAAAGTTGTGTGGCCTCCACCTGTTCTGGTTCTCTCCCTGTCCATCTTCTCTGCAAAGAAACAGTGGACACATAAACATTGCGGTTTTATTAATATTTAGCACCCAATTGTTGGTTCAGAAGGGATCCCTTGCTGTCACAATTTCTAGTGCGAAATTATGCCAGAATAACCATACATTACTCAGAGGTAAGCCCTTACTGAATTCTATGGGGATTGCTCCCTGGTAAGCATGTACAGGGTTTCAGCCTGCACTGGCTAGCCTTAAAGGTGCCACACAGGACTGTTAACATGGGACCCCATACATTCCCAGACCTATGGGGAAATAGTATTTTCCCGCTCCCCCAGTTTATTCATTTCCACATTTTTTTCCAGAATGTAGAATAAAATACAGGGAAATGAAATGAACTAGAATCAGGAATACTACAGTTAAAATCACCACTCGGCCAGGAAGCTCACTGTGTGACCTTGGGCAGTCACTGTCTCTCAGCCTAACCTACCTCACAGAATTGTTGTGAGGATAGCGTGGAGAAATGGAATTCCTTGGAGGAAAGGTAGAATAGATGTAAATATAATACTGAGAAACAAACAATACTAAGAATAGTATTTTTAAAAAATCTCCAGCTTGCCTGTCCCTGGCTTTGAACTGGGGAGGGGTGGGAGTGCAGGTTTGGAATCATGGGGGGGGGGAACCTAAAAAAGAAAAGAAAAAAGAATCTGCAACACAATTCAGACCTACAAACATTGGACTTTACATGTAGGCCCTCAGCAAATCCACTGTTGTGGCTGCCTGCTGGGACAAGCTGGGGGGGTGGGGCAAAGTTGCGTGCAGGCAGGGTGCAATCCACGCTGTATGCCACACTACCTAGAGGCTCTGCACGCTGCATTCTGATCTGACCCATCCCCTGCAGCTACCTACATTTTCTAATGGCATTTTAAATTTGCCAAAGTGCTTTATAGTCTTTTACCCTCACACTAACCCTGTAAATTAGGTCACAGTACAATTTTACAAAACAAGAGAAGAGTACTACCTCCTTAAAGACTGAAAAACATACTATGGCATAAGCTTTCTTGGGCTAGAATCCTCTTCATCAGATTTGCCGTTCTTGGAAATCCATGAAACTTATGCAACAATCAAGGCAAGATTCGTGTGGTTAGGGCTTCAGTGCAATTTCTAAAATACAGCCCTCTTCTAAGAACGAATATCAAATAAGATACGACAAAATAAGTCTCCTGCAATCCTCAAGACTAACAAATGTATTCTATCATAAGCTTTAGTGGACTTCAAAAAATACTCTGTGCAGTTTCACATTTTAAACTTATTTAACTCATTGTTTTTGCTCACTTCTTGCCTTATTTAGTTGTTTATTACATATATATTGCACCTTTCCCCCTAAGAATTCAAAGTGGTGTACATGGTTCTCTCCCTCCCTATTTTATCCTCACAACAACACTGTGAGGTAGGGTTGCCAGGTTCAATCCCTGAGACTGATCCTGTATCTTTAGGAGAAAAGAAAGTCAGCCAAGTGCAGGTGTCCTTGCAACCCTGTAGTAGGAAAAACCATAAGGTGGAATTCTCCCTGCCCCCTGCACAACTTTTAAAGATACAAAAGACCTCTTGGAGGCTGGGCCTGTTAAAATGTTTTTAACAGAAGCAAAAGCTGGGAGTAGCCATACGCGCACCCTGGACTTCAGGAAAGCCGATTTTAATAAACTCAGAACAATGGTAAGTATGGTTCCATGGCAAGTGATCCTAATGAGAAAAGGAGTCCAAGGTGGGTGGGAGTTTCTAAAAAATGAAATTCTAAAAGCACAATGGCAAGCAATTCCAACAAGGTAAAAAGGGGGAAAACAGCAGAAGAAGCCAATCTGGCTTCACAAAAAGCTTAGTGATGACCGAAAACAAAAAAGGACACATACAGGAAGTGGAAAGAAGGCCAGGCAACAAAGGAAGAGTACAGGCAGGTATCACAGAACTGCAGGGATGGCGTCAGGAAGGCTAAAGCTGAGAACGAGCAGAGGCTAGCAAGGGATGCTAAAAGCAACAAAAAAAGCTTTCTTCAGGTATGTCCATAGTAAAAGACAGAGAAAAGAAATGGTGGCACAGCTACTCAATGAGGATGGCAAAATGGTAACAGATGACAAAGAAAAGGCAGAAGTGCTGAGTTCCTACTTTGGCTCAGTCTTCTCCCAAAAAAGGGTCTATGACCCTCCCAGGAAACACAAAGTAGAAGGGGCAGGATTGGAGCTTGAGATGATAGACAAATGGTCAAGGAATACCTAATCACTTTGAATGAGTTCAAATCGGCAGGGCCCAATAAACTGCTCCCTAGCGTATTGTAGGAACTGGCTGAAGAACTTTCAGAACTGCTGTCTATTATCTTTGCAAAATCATGGCAGACTGGCGAAGTGCCGGATGACTGGAGGAGAGCTAATGTTGTCCCTATCCTCAAAAAAGGCAAAAAGGAGGAACCAGGGAACTACAGACCAGTCAGCCTAACATTAATCCCTGGAAAAATTCTGGAGCAGATAATAAAACAATGCAGTGATTACTAGGAGCCAACATGGATTTATGAAGAACAAATCCTGCCAAACTAATCTTATCTCATTTTTTGATCGGGTAACCTCCCTTGTAGACTGTGGGAATGCTGTGGACTTAATATCTCTCGACTTCAGCAAAGCTTTTGACAAAGTGCCCCATGATATTCTGATTAGCAAGCTAGCTAAATGTGGGCTGGATGAAATGTGGCTCCAGAATCGTACTCAAAGAGTGCTTATCAACGGTTCCTTCTCAAACTGGGCAGAAGTAACGAGTGGGGTACCACAAGGCTCAGTCTTGGGCCCAATGCTCTTCAACATTTTTATTAACAACTTGGATGAGAAGGTACAGAGCATGCTTATCAAATTTGCAGATGATGCAAAATTGGAGGGCACAGCTAATACCGTGGAAGACATAAACAAAATTCAAAGGGACCTTGATAGGCTGGAGCATTGAGCTGAAAACAACAAAATGAAATTCAACAGGGATACATGCAAAGTTCTACACTTAGGAAGAAAAAACCAAATGTAGAGTTATAAGATGGGGGATACTTGGCTCAGCAATACGACATGTGAGAAGGATCTTGGAATTGTCATTGATCACAAGCTGAATATGAGCCAGCAATGCGATGTGGCTGCAAAAAAGGCAAATGCTATATTAGGCTGCATTAACAGAAGTATAGTTTCCAAATCGCGTGAAGTATTAGTTCCCCTCTATTCAGCACTGGTTAGGCCTCGTCTTGAGTACTGTGTCCACTTTTGCTCTCTGCACTTCAAGGAGGATTCAGACAAGCTGGAACAGGTTCAGAGGAGGGCAACAAGGATGATCAGGGGACTAGAAACTATGAGGAGAGATCGAAAGAACTGGGCATGTTTAGCCTGGAGAAGAGAAGACTGAAGGGAGATATGATAGCACTCTTCAAGTACATGAAAGGTTGTCACACAGAGGAGGGCCGGGATCTCTTCTTGATCGTCCCAGAGTGCAGGACACTGAATAATGGGCTCAAGTTGCAGGAAGCCAGATTTCGACTGAACATCAGGAAAAACTTCCTAACTGTTAGAGCCATAAGACAATAAAACCAATTACCTAAAGAGGTAGTGGGCTCTCTGACACTGGAGGCATTCAAGAGGCAGCTGGACAGCCATCTGTCAGGAATGCTTTGATTTGGATTCCTGCATGGGGTTGGACTTGATGGCCTTGGAGGCCCCTTCCAACTCTACTATTCTACGATTCTATGATTCTATTCAATGGGGCTTACTCAAACAAGGAAGCATGCACAGGACTGCAATTCAGTGATAAGGAACTTTACTTACCCAATCCAAAATTCAGAATCATGTGACATTAAGCTGTTTTGCAACTGTTTGATACTTGTTTTATGGTTGTTGGATTTTAAATAGCTTTCTTTCTTGTTGTGAGTGCCTTGGTTTCCAACCCTACTTCACAGGGTTGCTGGAAAGATTCCATACACACACACACACTGGAGATGTAAAAATACATGCACACCATATAATAGTTTATTGTCAAAACCAGTTGGCCATTGCAGAACATTAAAAAAAAAAGTATTAATTTCCTACCAAATAAAAGCAGCTACACCTAAGTAAGCCCTGCCTAACTGCTTTAAAAAAAGGATTGGAGGGGAAGAGAAAGATTTACAACACAATCCTTTTCTGTGTTCACTCAAAAGTCCCATTGATTTTCCACACAATCCTAACCATGTCTATTCAAAATTAAGTCCTACTGAATTCAGTGTGGTTACCTCCCAGGTTTGTGAAATTAGCATTTCACAGAAATGCTTCATATTGGGAAGGTTTTCAAAACAGGCTTTGAATAAGACAAATAAACTGCCCTCTTCAACAGTCCAGTAAAATTTAAACTTGTTTGACTCCTTAATTAGAAAGTATAACACTGCAGCGTGTACAATTTTTAAAACTTCTGTTCAAAAATTATTTGAAAGATAAAATGTATGTTGTTATTATGTGCCTTCAAGTCAGTTACGACTTATGGTGACCGTATGAATCAGTGACGTCCAGCATCTGTTGTGAACCTCCCTGTTCAGATCTTCTAAGTTCAGGTCTGTGGCTTCCTTTATGGAATCAATCCATCTCTTGTTTGGTCTTCCTCTTTTTCTACTCCCTTCTTTCCCCCCCAGCATTATTGTCTTTTCTAGTGAATCACATCTGATTATGTGTCCAAAGTATGATAACTTCAGTTTCATCATTTTAGCTTCTAGTGATAGTTCTGGTTTAATTTGTTCTAACACCCAGTTAGTTGTCTTTTTTGCAGTCCATGGTATGCACAAAGCTCTCCTCCAAAACCACATTTCAAATTAGTTGATTTTTCTCTTATCTGCTTTCACACTCCAACTTTCACATCCATTCATAGAGATCGGGAATACCATGGTCTGAATTATCCTGACTTTAGTGTTCAGTGATACTTCTTTGCATTTGAGGACCTTTTCTAGTTCTCTCATAGCTGCCCTCCCCAGTCCTAGCCTTCTGATTTCTTGACTATTGTCTCCTTTTTGTTAATGACTGTGCCTAAATGTATTATAATATGTAAGACTTTCCTCTTTCAACAAGCCTTTTAAGTTGAGACCTTTTCCCAATCTGCTTCTGTGTTGGAATTGCTTTTTAATATGCTTTTAAACCTTTTTTAAAAAATGTTTTTTAACCTTTAAAACAATATCTTCAAAGCTTTTTTAAAAAATTTTTAAAGTTGTTTTGTTTCAGTGTATTTTAATGTCTGTTGTTATGATATTTTAAAGTGTTTTTAGTGCTTTTGTTTGCCGCCCTGGGGTCCTGCTGGAAGAGTGGGATATAAATAAATAAATAAATAAATAAATAAAGCAAGCCATTTTTGCAGGTAATTAAAAAACCCTCCATGTACACTTTTATGCCTACCAAGACCCTGCTGTGATCTTCAGTTGAAGTGCAATCCTGTGCATGTTTACTCTGAAGCAAGTCCCAATCCTGTACAGATAAAGTACTCTTAATGCTGTTGAAAGCTATATATTTACTGAATTCCTGATGTGAGACAAGCAGGAAAAAGAAACTGTGAGTTTAGCTATTGCCAGGGTCAACAAATCTTGTCAATCACCCTGACTTCACTTATTGGCTAAAAACCTGAAGGGGCAGGGATTAGAGCAGCTGGTACTAACAGAAGTTGTGGCGGGGGGCTGACATTTTGATTTATATCTTTTGAACCAGACCACCTAGAAACTTCATTTTTTAAACAATGAAATCTAAGAGTCTGGACATTAAGGTGACCCACCCAGAGAGGACCCCTAAACACCAGAGTCTCCATGTAAAAACCAGAGACCTATCAACCCTAGGCACGTAGGAGGTGGGCATGTGAGGGAAATGAAACATAACTCACCTTCATCAGCAACCCCCCCTCCCAACAGTCCATCAAGCGTAGGGGTACAGACTACAGTCCACCATTTCTCCTCCTAATCCTCCAATAATATTCTCCAGCCCATTCAAAAAACATTCAAATAATTTAAGAAGTAAAAAATGGACAAATGTTTATTGTATAAAAAGATTCACACTGTCTACTGTTGCTCTTTCTCTCTGTTAACAAACGCTAGTAATGATTATAACAAGCCCAAGCTGCTCAAACTAAAAATCACTCTTTCTTGCCTGCCCACCTGCCCACAATGAGTCTGCTTTCAGCTGTGGCCTTGAAAGTAACAGCTCTGAGTATGCTCAGAACAGCTCTTATGCCTATTAAAAAAGCAGCCAAGTTAAGTTTAGATACTGACAACAGGAGGGAAGGGGAAACTGCACAGCTGCTGCAAATAAACAAGTAGCACTGGTAAGATAGAAGAATGCTATCATGTGGTTTTTCCACCTAGAGACAGATAGATGGGACCTCCTGGCCATTGACGTTGGCTGAGGTGTGTAGAGAGCTGATTGGCCAGAGAACAGAAGATTGACAGGAAAGTCTCCAGGACTCTCACTACATTGAAATGGATTGTGGAATAATGTATGGGATAGGGAAGAGCATGACTTGAAGATTTTTGGGGAAACTTATTTTAAAAATTGCTGGGTGTTTCACATGGTAGGGCAGAGCCCTGGTAGCCCTAATGGACCAGCTTCACTGCTTCTGTGGTGCGGCCCAGCGTGTTTGCTGTCTGGCATGGCACTCCCCCCCCCACACACACATACACCATTATGATCTTTGGACATAGTTAGTGGGTTGGATTCAGATTAAGTTACTTGTACTTCGTTCCTATGAAAATCAATGTTACTAAATTGTCCCTTTGATTTCAATGGGACCTTAGTTCAGTCTGCATCCAATCCATTCTCTAGAAGGCATTCTTTCCCCCTAAGTTCCCAGCTTGAATAGCTGCTCAACCTTAGCATATGCATTTTTGTAGACATTGCTTGGCTGGAGAACTGCATTGCAAAATTCAGAGAAGTGCGAATTTTGAAGGTTGGCTGTGTTTCAGTTCTAGGGATATAAACCAAAATGTCAGCCCCCTCTCCAACTTCTGTTAGTGCTGGCTGCTCTAATCCCTGCCCTTTCAGGTTTTTAGCCAATAAGTGAAGTCAGGAAGACAAGATTGGTTGACCCCTGACAATAACCAAACCCCATTTCAGCAATGTCACTAGCCGCATGCGGGGAGTGTGGAACGCACCAGGGTGACACCATGAGAGGGGGGGGTCACCCAGAGTAGGGTTGCCATATTATCCGGTTAGTTGGGTTTTACCCAGATTCTTTGCATACCACCCGGTGCCCATTTAGCCCCTTAGCTGGCCCGGATTCTCAGCTTTAATTAAAAAAAAAAATTAAGTTTCTGGGTGGTCCGGTTCTTGAGATATACATAAAAACGTCAGCCCCCCTGTTAAATCATTTTTTAAACTACTGTATAGCATTTCGTAGCTTTAACCCCGCCCGTTCAGGATTGCAGCCAATCAGTGAAGTGTTTGGTTGACCTGTGGCAGTGTCTAGTAAACCTCATTGCAAGGCCAGAAAATGGTGGTCTCCCCCCCCCCCGTTTATCTGAAAATCTCATAAATTGGGTAAGTATATACATTTCAGTTTTTTCCCCTCTTGTGTGTAGGAGTCAGAGTTTGGGCAGTGTTTTGAAAACCTTCCCAATACTTGCTTTTGTAAAAGCAATGCTAATCCCATATGCCCAGAGTAAATCCCATTGAATTCAATAGGATTTACTTTTGAGTAGACATGGTTATGAATGTGCTGAAAATCAATGGGACTTTGGAGTGAATGTAAAAAAGAATTGTGCTTGTGTTCTCTTTCTGTCCCCCTCCCCTCCAGTCCTATTTTAAAGCAAGTAGGCAGAGCTTACTTAGGTATTACAGTTTTTATTCCATAGGACACTAATGCTGATTTTTTAAAAACGAATACTGATTTTTCTGCAATGACCAACTGGTTTGACAATAAACTATTATATGGGCTGTATGTATTTATACATCTGCAGTGTGTGTGTGTGTGTAGTCTTTCCAACAACCCTGTGAGGTAGGGTTGGAAACCAAGGCAGCTCACAACAAGAAATAAAGCCATTTAAAATCCAATAACCATAAAAACAAATATAAACAGTTGCAAAACAGCTTAAAGTGGCATGATTCAGAATTTTGGGTTGTGTGAATGAAGTTGCTTATCACTTGAGGTTGCAGTTCTGTCCCTGTTTGAGTAAGTTCCACTGAATACACTGGGACTTACTTCTGGATAAATAAACCTAGGATTGCACTATAAATATCTTTACAGTTTGTGTAAATAATAAATATATTTGATAGTCATGCTTATATAAATATTTCTTCATTTATCCTATTTTTGGTTAGGAATCCTGACTGGTTGTAAGATGCTTAGTTTTCTGCCTTACTCACAGGAATCTTGTTGTGGTTGGTATGGTATTACATTTAAGAAAGTGTTACTGCCTTCTGTGTTTTTTTTTCCTGTTTGCATTTCACTTATCTTTAACCTCACTCTGTTACAGCCATAGAAGCAACAGCAGCATATGCAAGATAATTAACTCCCATTAGTGATAAGAGCAAGAACTTATAATTATTATTTTCATTAAAACAAGAGGCTTATCAGTACTTTGAAGAGGACCAGATATTTATTTTCTTTCTCAGCCCAGGACTGGGTCTTTCATGATGCCTGGGGGGGGGGAGCAGGAGAGTAGTCGATAAGACAGACATCCTGGCATTGGTAATCTAATTAGCAAGGTATGTGTGGGGTTGTTGCACACTTCCAGGCCCAGTTTCATTTTGAGTATGGAGGTGGAACCTGTGTAGATGTGGAATACTGGAGGAACTTGTAAAACTTGCTGCAACAATATTTAGAACTGAGTATGTAGCATGAAAGACTCCTTTTCCTAACATTTTGGCTTGTTTTTCTCCACCCACCACATCTCTGAAATATATTGTATATGTAATGGTTAACCGTACTGCTGCCCTGACTTACTTTATGTTTGTTGCTATTTTGTGTTTTTATTATGTTTTTATATTGATTGTGCATTTTTATTGTTTTTATTATATTTGTAAGCTGTGCTGAGCTCTGTTTTTAACAGCAGAAGGGCAGGATATAAATCCTCTTAATCAATCAATCAACATTCCATAGTGTTGGAAACTAGAGTCTAGGCATTTAAGGCTGAAAATGTTAAGTTTTTTTAAAAAAAGATTTCACACATCTTTCCCCAGTTTTTGGTGGTAATTCGTAGGCACAAAACAAAACAACTGGACAATCCAAATATTAATATGTGGAACTGGAATATGTCAACCCTAACCCAGAGCCGCCCCGCCCCTAGGCACCCTAGGTCTGGTATGGGAGGAGGTCCATGGGGGTGACACCATGAGTTACCGCACAGGGTGACACCAACCCTAGTGACACCACTGCCCCATTTCAAGTTCTGATAACAGTTTCCTTTTCCTGCTAGTCTCACATCAGGAATTCTGTAAATTTATAGCTTTCAGCAGAATACAGAGTACATTCTGTGTACAGGATTGGGACTTGCTTCAGAGTAAACATGCATAGGATTGCACTACAACAGAAGATCACAGCAGGATCTTGGTGGGCATACACAGTAAACAATTATAATTATAATAAAAGTGTGCATTCAGTTTTTTTAATCACTTCCAAAAATAGCATATCATACATTTTATCTTTCAAATAATATTTGAACAGAAGTTTTAAAAAGTGTACATGCTGCAGTGTTATACTTTTCTAATTAAGGAGTCAAACAAGTTTAAATTTTACTGGACTGTTTATTTGTCTTATTCATAACCTGTTTTGAAAACCTTCCCAATATGAAGCTTTTCTGGGAGTAAAGCAGCAATGCTAATTCCACACATCTGGGAGTTAACCCTACTGAATTCGATAGGACTTACTTTTGAGTAGACATGGTTAGGATTGTGCGGAAAATCAGCGGGACTTTTGAGTGAACACAGAAAAGGATTGTGTTGTAAAACTTTCTCTCCCCCTCTGATCCTTTTTTTTTAAATCAGTTAGATAGGGTTGCCAGGTCCATGGCCTGAGACCGATCCTGTGTCTTTAGGAGAAGAAAAAGTCAGCCAAGTGCAGGTGTTCTTGCAATACTGCAATGGGAAAAACCACAAGGTGGAATTCTCCCTTGCCCTGCACAACTTTTAAAGATACAGAAGACCTCTTGGTTGCCAGGCCCAGCCTCTAAGAGGTCTTCTGTATCTTTAAAAGTTGTGCCAGGGGAAGGGAGAATTCCACCTTGTGGTTTCTCCCATTACACCTGCACTTGGCTGACTTTCTCTTCTCCTAAAGATACAGGATCAGTCTCAGGCCAAGAACCTGGCAACCCTAGTTAGGCAGGGCTTATGTAGGTGTCACTGCTTTTATCTGGTAGGAAACTAATATTTTTTTTTAAAAAATGTTCTGCAGTGACCATATGGTTTTGACAATAAACTGTTATATGGGGTGTATGTATTTTTACATCTCCAGTGGGTGTGTATATGCAGTCTTTCCAAAAACCCTGTGACGTGATGTTGGAAACGAAGGCAGCACACAACAAGAAATAAAGCCATATAAAATCCAATAACCATGAAAACAAGTATAAACAGTTGCAAAACAGCTTAAAGTGGCATGATTCTGAATTTTGGATTGGGTGAGTGAAGTTCCTTTCACTGAATTGCAGTCCTGTGCATGCTTCCCTGTTTGAGTACGCCCCATTGAATACATTGGGACTTGCTTCTGAGTAAACATGGATAAGATTGCTCTATAAATATCTTTACAGGTTGTGTAAATAATAAACATCTTTAAATGTCTTTTATATTTATGCTTATATAAATATTTCTTCATACTATGTCTTGATGTGTATGTGTCACACTATGGTTGTAAATTATTTACAAATTATTATTTCTTCTACATTTTAAGTGTGCCCTTCTTCCTTGGGGTGGTCATGGTCTCCCTCTGTTGTTTTCAAGGGGCAGATTAGGCTGAGAGATGGTGCATAGTCACCCAATAAACATTGTAGTTTATTTCCATTCTAAAATTTAATTAAAATGATTTATATACAGGCAAAGTTTATGAAGTAATGCAGATCCATGTAATATATTTAAAGCACATCCAACTCACATTTAAAGTGCATAGCTTCCCCCAAAGAATCTTTGGAAGTGTAGTTTCTCCTTCACAGTTATAGTCCCCACCTCCTTTAAATTAATCTCATGATTCTGTGATGGGATTCATGTGATGGGATTAATGTACTTCAGTTGTATGTTGAATGTGTTTTAAATGCATCGTGTGGTTAGTATGCTGTACATTCATACTTTTTAAAACAGGGCTGTAGTTCAGTGGTAAGGCACAGGTAAAAAATTCAATCTCTGGAAGAGACTATTGCCTGGAATTCTGGATAGTCCATGTCATTCGTACTGAGCTAGACGGTACTAAATGGCTTGACTCAGTACAAAAGAGGAAAGAGACCCAAGGGCCACAGTGACTCCAAAATTTATTTATTTATTTTATTTACAACATATATATACTGCTTTATTGTAAAAAACCTCAAAGCGGTTTAAAGAAGAAATTAAAACAATAAAATTATTGGCAAAAACAGTTAGACAGGTATTTAAAAACATTCAAAATAATAAGACCAACAATGAGTTAAAAACAGATAAAAAAACATAATAGTTTCTACATGCCTAGGTCGGCTTGCCTAAACAAATCTTTTTAGCAGCTGCCAAAAACAGTACAATGAAGGCGCCTGCTATGTAAATAGGTATGGTGTTCCAAAGCGTAGATACTGCCACACTAAAGAATCAATTCCTTACAAGGGCGGAACAAGTACTGTGTGGCACCCCTAACATGGAAAGCATGCTTTGAACCTAGCCTGGTAGCAAAGGTAGACCATACCACATGTGTTTTCTCTGTATCAGTTATTACTCACTGGAACTGGGTTGGCTATCAAAGTGAGTTTATAGCAGCTCATTGAGTAGGCAGGAAAGAACAGAATCTTCTCAACTCTTACTCATTTCACAAACCTCTCTCTGCAGCTGTCAAGGGTCAAGTCTGCAAAGAAGTTTGGAGCAGCCATGTTAAAAGGTAGGCAGGGCATGCCAGGCACAAGGTTGCCAACCCTGCTTTGATATGGATATATTTGCAGAGGATCCCTAGTCAAGCCTTACCGGCAGTACAATCCTAACATTATCTACTCAGAAGTAAGTCCTGTTGAGTTCTATAGGGCTTAGTCCCTTAGTAAGTGTGTTTAGAATTGCAGCCTTCAGGGGGATCCATCTTTACTCCTGAGTGCTCCCATCTAACATCTCCACAACACTAGGCTGCCTTCTGGTGACTGGCCTGGCCTGAGGGCACTTAAAGCCTTCTTGCCAGAAGCAAGTAGACTAGATTACATGTTCCTTACTCAGGCTCCCTAAGTAGGTGAGAAGGGATGAGCCTGTCATTTCAGCTGGACCTGAAAACACTCTCATTTAGCTAAGATTTCTATCCTATTTTTCAATTGGAGACTTTTTTTTATTTGAGGGGTATGTTGCAAGCAGCTGTGGTTGATGCTTAATGTATCATGCTTAATGACATCACTAGGGCCTGCCCCTATGACATCACTAGGGCCTGCCCCTGAAATCTTAGTGTTTGGGATGCTTCTGACCTAGCAACCCTATTTGGTTCATATATTGCTTGTAAAGTATGAATAAGATAGGTTCACTTATCAGTGCGAACTGAATCAAATCCCTCCCTCCCCCATTCCTAGTCACTGTGGAGTACTGGATTTGGACACAAGAAGCTCATATTTCAATCCAAGCTCAGACATGACACTCACTGGGCAAGCAGAATTTTTAAGCCTAGCCTTTCTTTTACAGGAGCTTAGAACACAATTCTGAGCTCCTTAAAGGATACATAACTGTACTTTCTAAAATGAGATATGCTTGACACTCAAGCCTGCCTGAACATCACACATAAAAGCCTTACCCCTAATCCCAAATGTGTGGAAGCTGGTTCAGATGACTTGATGGATGAGACAAGAGTTTACAGCACATACTTAAAGCTTCCCTTTTGCTTATTATGATGTTTTCATGTTTTCAAAGGTTGGGTGCTTGCATGCACTGTTGAACTCTGTCTCGTGTGAAGGCCAAGACAGATTTACAAGATTACAGCACAGTACAGAAGAGGAAAACAGGGATGGGAAACTTGTCACCCTCCAGATGTCAAGAAGATAAGGAGAGTCTTGTTGGATCAGGCCAGTGGCCCATCTAATCCAGCATCCTGTTCTCACAGTGGCCAATTAGATGCCTATAGGAAGCCTGTTGTTGGACTTCAACTCCTATCAGTCCCTGACCATTGGCCATGCTGGCTGGCTGAAATCTGGAAAGCCTCGGGATCCCCACCACTGATCTAAGGGCTGTTTTACAGATTACACCAGTGGTTCCCAAACCTTTTCCCCCATGGACCACTTGAAAATTGCTGAGGGTCTTGGTGGACCACTTAATAATTTTACTGCCTGTTATAACAATTGTACTGCACTGTGCTAGATGCTGTATGATTTTTAATTGTACTTTTACAGACAGTCTGTGGGCCATCTGAATGACGCTCGCAGACGACTGATGGCCCAAGGACCACGGCTTGGGAACCCCTGCATTACACAGTAGAAAATTCATTTTTGTCTACTAAGTGTATATACTGGACAGACAGCTGAAGCCAGTCATGGCTGCCTAATGAATACATGCATTTGTCACATTCACACTTTACATTTTTATAGGTGAATACCTAAAATATCTTAGATTTAGTTGCACACCTAAAAAAACCCTACTAATAAGACTGTAGATTACCGTCTCTCTGTATCTCATAAGAATAGACCACAAATAAAGGCTCCTTAACTATGGGCAAATGTTTTTCAGTAATTTGTTTGTGTGTGTGTGTGTGTATTGCCTTCAAGTCGATTCTGACTTATGGCGACCCTATGAATAGGGTTTTCATGAGGCTGAGAGGCAGTGACTGGCCCAAGGTCACTCAGTGAGCTTCATGGCGAATCCCCACATAGCCATGCAGCTCACTGGGTGACTTTGGGCCAGTCACTGCCTCTCAGCCTCATGAAAACCCTATTCAGAGGGTCGCTGTGGCATTTGTTTCTCCTTCCCTCCACTCGGACCTTCCCTAATGGGCAAAAAAGAATGATGTCTTTGAAGAAAACCTATGCTACCTTGCTCTTGTTCCTGAAGAATTTGAAATTGGCCAGAGATCACTAATTCCTGGAGGGCTTCAAAAAGGATCCTCAGTCCTGTAAGCAATGTGTCACTTTAGATCCCTAGACCATGCTTACCAGACTTCTATAGTATAAATTTTTGAGGCTACAATCCTAATCGTACTCTGATGCTATGGTAGGTCATCTCTATACTTGTTGTGAGACTCAAGTTGTTATAAAAATGTACTCTGCTTCAGCCACTTATCTGAAATTTCCTGGGTTGCTAAAGAATCTTGCACTGACAGGGATTTGCAGAACAATCCTGATGAGGGACTAGAGAAGTGCAGAGCAGGGGTTTGTCACCACTGCATCCAAAGCTCTGCTGGTTCCAGCACTTTTCCACTCTTCCTTTTGCTGACCCAGCTCCAGGCTGGTGCAGCTGAGAAGCTTGAGAATAAAGCCTTTTGAGGGGTCGGTGGGGCTTAGGACCCAGGGGATCCAAAGCCACCCCCACCCTGACACTTCATTTTGGATCTTTCTGCTGGCTACTGCCAGCAGGAGACCAACCAGTGCTATCTTCTTGCCTGCCACGGCAAATCTCAGTTCTTTATCTGTGGTGGACACACCACCACCACCACAAACAGGGGTGCTCTTCCTACCCCACCCCCCTCTAGCCATCAGCATTGGGGATTAGGAACAAAGCCTTACTTTCAGTTAAATACGATTAGGGTTAGTTTATCAGTCACTGATTTTCCCCGAAATAGAAATAATGAAACAAACACCAAGATAAAAATTAAAATTAAGCAGACTAACAACAAGAAAAGAACCCACTCTGGATGATGTGCCTCCTTTGCTATGTTATTCTGCATATAGCTCTAGCAAACCAGCCGACATCAGATGAAAATTATCCTCTTTTGACCGGTTGTTAACTAGAACCTGCTCATGGTCTACCAGCTGTAGTATATCTTGCATCCATCCCTCAGTGTTGGCTGTGCTGAGGGATTTCCAGGGTTGGAGGAATATTCGTTTTACTTATACAGCCACAAGAGTGGCTGTATACTATAGCCAGCATGGATTTTTCACATTCTGCAATGTTAAATTGAAAATACCCCCCATGCCATTCTGATGTTTCTCATAAGCTCATTTCAAAACAAAACCTTACAAAATTTATAGTTCTGAACTCAGAAACGCATGCTTAACAACCCTCTAAATCTTCACGGCAATACACAAAACTGTCAGAGAGAACAGAGAGTTCAAAGTGTAAAAAGAGAGCGGAAAAACCCAGACCCCTTTTGGACTTTTTTCTGTCAGAGTTCTCATAATTTGTTGAAAATAATTAAAAATCAGCTGTGTTCACTGTGTACATGTAACTGACCTTGCCCCGTACTCTGACCTCCATCTTCTCCAGCTTAAAAGTTTAAAAAATGCCTTGCTGATTTTTTAATTAATTTAAGAAATTTTACCTTGAACTCGACAACATCGGGCATGCTCAGTAAGAACCAACTGTCAGTGTTCTAAAAGCCAGACTCACAGCTGCTGGTCTTGCCTAATGCAGGGCACACCCACACCAGACCTTGATTTCACTTGAGACAGTCATAACTTCCCACAAAGAATCCTGGGAAGTGTAGTTTGTGAAAGGTGATGAGAGGAGACTCCTATTCCCCTGACAGGGCTGCAGTGGCCAGTGTGGTTGAACAGTCAGCAGCTGTGACTGAAGCTCTGTGAGGGGAACAGGGCATCTCCTAGCAATTCTCAGCACCCTTCACTAACTGCACTTCCCAGGATTCTTTGGGAGAAGCCATGTCTGTTTCAAAAGAAATAAAGGTCTGGTGTGGATGTGGCCAGGGACAGCTTTGATTTAAATTTGGGTGGGAGTCTACATGTGCCTGCTGTAGAATAAAAAGGTGGGGGAAATGCTGAAAAGCAATGATACTGTTCACAATGCTTTCCTTTTGGAAAGGAAAGGGCTTCCCCTCTGCCCAGTGCCCACCCACGCAATCTACTTCCCTCCTCCTCCTCCTAACCTCCCTGCCCCTCTCCCATGTCAGTTTCACCTATCCTAAACATGAATTGAACTCAAAAAGTATGCAAATGATCAAACCCACCCTCCTTTCTCCTCCCTCCTATCCCCTCCCTCTTGCCCCTTCCCTCCCCCTTCCTTTGCCCCTCCCTCCCTCTCACCTTCAAATCCCCCCTTCCCCTCCTCCCCATGGTCAGTTTTATCTATCTTAACCATGATAGCATTGGAGTAAATCCCATTGAATTCAATAAGCATGCAAATGATCAAACATGCCTTTCCCTTCCTTCCCCTCTCCTCTCCCTTCCTCGTCCCCTCCCCCTTCTTTCTTCCTCCTCCCCTGCCCACTCCAGCCCGCCCTCCCTCCCCCTGGTCAGTTTTACCTATCCTAAGCATGATTGCACAGGAGTAAATCCCATTGAACTCAATAAGCATGCAAATTATCAAACCTGCCTTCCCTTCCTTCCCATGTCCTCTCCCTTCCTCGTCCCCTCCCCCTTCTTTCTTCCTCCTCCCCTGCCCACTCCAGCCCTCCCTCCCTCCCCCCCAGTCAGTTTCACCTATCCTAAGAATGATTGTACAGGAGTAAATCCCACTGAACTCAATGAAAATGATCAAAGCTGCCCTTCTTCTCCCCTCTCTCTCTTGCCTGCTCCCATCCCCCTCCTCCCCTCTGCCCTTCCTCCCCTCTCTCCTCCTCCTCCTCCCCTCCCCATCCCCTGTGGTCAGTTTCAACTATCCTAAGTGTGATTGCAGGGGAGTAAATCTCATTGAACTCAGTAAGCATGCAAATGATCAATGCATTCTCAGCAAACTCGCACAGGAACTCATTTCTTACCTCCCAGATTAAAAAGCAGAGAAATTCACTACTGGCAAAAAAACCTTGTGGTTTAAGAATGTACCTATAGCCAACAGATATTTCTATCACACTTTAAAATGCAGGGAAATTGGACAGCTATAGTGAATGCACCAGGGGAGCAGGAGACCTGACCTCCTGTCTGAGATATTGTACTGCCTTACAAATTTGTCAAAATGCAAACACAATTTGGTTTGGTCTTTCACAGTCCAATCCACTTCCTGTGTAGCTTGGAAGAATTTGGTAACGTGCCTCTGAGCATATGGTGAGCGGTGGCAACACCTGCAATCCGCCCAAATAATAGAAACAAGACACATGCTGTGCTGATCTTGTTTTAGCAGGGAGGAAGCAACAATATTAAGATAAAGTTGATATGGTTCAGATAGCCACTTTAAATATGCTTCATTTACTTTGCAATTTTAGTGATGTTTCCTATAGTAATTAATTTTCTTTTGCTTCTGTTGCTGTGAATATGTGAAGCACAGCAACACTTTGCAAAATATACACTAAAAAACTCCAAAAACAATTGTGGAATTATAGCACTCACTATTCTGCACAATAGTCTCCAGTGGACATCCAGAGTGTCTCAGTTTGCACAAGATAAAACAGTGGGAGGTGAAATGTAGTCTAGCAAATTTCTAGGTGTGCTCTATGTTTTTAATTGACCATGCCCACCTTTTCTTGAGTTGTTTAAACATAGCAGGCTGAAAACATCCATCTTGGGTAGGCCAAGTTTGTTTTTTCCAACAGCTAGAGTCATTGCTTAAGTAGCAACATATTGTAATCAGTCTGATTTTACATCAAACTGCAGTTTCAGATTCAACTGTTAATGCACCCAAGATAGAAATAGAACATAACCTCCAATTTGAAACACAACAGGCTGTCTTCACCATCATATGACATTGACCAATAAAAAGGCTTTGAAAATAATAAAAATAAATTTGATACAGGTTTCTAAGATGAATAATGAGGGAAATAAAATTTTCTAGATTAAATTGTCTGTAGAAACAATAGTAACAGGAAAGAAGCAAAGTAAGAAGAACACCAACAAACATACAAAAAATGTAATTCTCTGTCTTTGGAGATGGCAGGTGTTGCCACCACTCACCATATGCTCAGAGGCACATGTTACCAAATTCTTCCAAGCTACACAGGAAGTGGATTGGACCGTGAAAGTCCAACCCAAATTATATTTTCATTTTGACAAATTTGTAAGGCAGTACAATATCTCAGACAGGAGGTCAGGTCTCCTGCTCCCCTGGTGCATTCACTATAGTTGCCCAATTTCCCTGCTTTTTAAAGTTTAATAGAAATATCTGTTGGCTATAGGTACGTTCTTAAACCACAAGGCTTTTTGCCTATTAGTGAATCTAGCTCTGCAGAGTCATCTCCCCTGTTCTTCCTCCAGCTTCTGTTTTACAGGTACACGGGCTATTATGGCATTTATATCTTCCAGCTCTGGAGACTTGAACCATATTGATTGTAACTTGGACCTCCTTCCCAAAAGGAGTTATTACTGAGTGTTCCCATCGGAGATGTGCTAAATCTCCCTGTGGCTGCCTATACCTGCAGCAATCATTATCAGGCAATCGGCCTAGACATTTAAATTTGTTGGTGCGTCCAGTACACATGGTGCAAAATCTTTTGGCTGAATTAGGCTTAACCTAATATTTAAAGTGGTGGTAGACTTTATAGCATGGAAGGCTGCCTTCCAACGTGAAGCCTTTATTTTCATTTTAAGGTTTCTATTCCACTTATTTCACATAGGCCTCAAGCTGGGGGCTGTGGTGTCACATACAGAGGTGTAAGCAGGCATTTCTTGAATACGCCATATAGCGAGCAAACTGCAAGAAGTTGTGAGGCAGGTTAGCAGTGCTGTGTGCGTTAAACCCAAATTTAGCAACTGTGCTGCATTTGAGCTGCATATGCTGCCACACCACTGCAAGTGGAAGCTGGAAATCCTCCTGGAGCATCTTAAAAGTTTTAAATTCTTTTCTGGGTCAAAATCCATGCCACATGCTAAATGCCAGATGTCAAATATAGCCTTGCTGGCTATAACTGTATGAGGATTACCCCCAAATGGTTCTGTTTCAGTACAGCTGTGCTGTCTTTATCTTTCACACAGTAACAAATTTGTTGAGATTTCCATGTCAGTTGAAAACCCATCTCTTCCTCCAGGCCTTTAGTGGATAATTATTACATTTCTATCCCACCTTTCCTCCAAGGAGCTTAAGGTAGTGTACATGTTTTCCCCCTCTCCATTTTATCCTCACAACAATCCTGTGGGGTAGGTTAGGCTGAGAGATAGCGACTAGCCAAAGGCCACCCAGTGATCTTGAACCCTGGTGTCCCGGGTCCTAGTCCAGCACTCTAACCACTACCCCACACTGGCACATTCTCTTTCTGATATATGTTATCCACCCTTTGCCTGTGGTCCTTGGGTAGAAATTCCATGAAATACAGCTACTACACTAATAAAAACATAACATCAATAGCATATTAGCCAGGCAGGGGAGGGGGGACATCTAAGTGGTTCAAGAACCCCAACCCCTCCCAAAAGCCTTGATAAAGTGGTATATTTTCAGCTGCCAATGGAAGATCAGTAATGTTGGCACTTGACACATCTCAGAGAGGAGAGCATTCCAGTCACCTGCTACCATCTCAGGAAGCAGATTAAGCAATTCAGGTTTGAAATGGTTTTATTAACTGCTTTTTATTTTACATTTTTGCATTGTTTTATTTGAATCTAGACTGCCCTGAGATCACTTGCGATGAAGGATGAGATAGAAATCTAATTAATTAATTAATATGCATGCATGCATGTATGCTTTATGGAAATTTATTTTAAGCACAGATTCCAGTACATTGTCAAATTACAAACAGCCTCGTAGTAGCCCTGCAATGAATCCACAAAGCCACCATGAGAAATGCAGTTAGTACCATTCTTTCTACAATATGGGTTGAAATAATTCAAGTCTGAATGTTTTCATCAGTTAAATCAGTTTTGTTTGTTTGTTACATTTGTTAGTCGCTTTTGTTCACAAAAGTGGACCCAAGCGACTTACAATCAATGAAAAAGTTACAACCGGTATAAAAACTTAAGCAAAACAATGTTAAAATAAACAAATATAACAGCAGTGAGACAACCCAACCCCTAAAAGAGACTACAACATCAAGAGCCCTCCAAAAGCCCTCCAAAATTTGGAGCCAAATGCCTGGGAGGAATTTTTAAGCCTGGCACCTAAAAATAGATAATGATGGTACCAGGTGTGCGTTTCTGGGGAGAGCATTCTATAAGCGTGGGGCCACCACAGAGAAGGCCTGCTCTCTTGTTACCACCCTCCGCCCCTCCCTCAGAGGGGGCACATGAAGAAGGGCCTCAGATGCTGAATGCAGGGTCTGGGTTTATTCATATGGGGAGAAGCATTCCTTGAGGTGTTGTGGTCCTGAACTGTATAAGGCTTTGTAGGCCAAACCAGCACTTAGAATTGAACTGTAGTCGTGCCAGAATTGGGGTTATTTTCTCAGACCGTCTTGTCCCCGTGAACAATCTGGCTGCTGAATTCTGCACCAGCTGCAGTTTCTGAACTGTTTTCAAAGGCAGTCCCACATATAACACATTGCAGTAACCTAGTTTAGAGGTTACCAGGGCATAGACAACAGAAGTCAGGTTAAAACCAGATCTGAACCCTGATTGAAATGGATCTAGAAAATTGGTTTCATCCAAGAGAACCTATATCTGGTCTGCAACCAAATGCCCAAGAACCTTGCCCAAGAAAGAACATTAGCAACTGTCAACAAAAGTTACAGCTCCTTAATCAGCTGGTGCCCATCTTCATTGATGATACTCATTTTTAATCAGTGAGACTGAGGGTTAAGGGCGCCCCTGTCTATTTTGATTTTTGTATGTTACTGCAACTGCAGATGGGAAATATCAGAAACCTACAATCAAGAATTGGATGGTTAGTTCAAATCAAATAAGAAATGCAGTACTTATCCCCTTACTTCTTTGCCCTGACTGCCCCCTGAAGATGTTTAGGTCACAAGGTTGCAATGGCGGTAGAAACTACAGCTGGAAGAATTAGCCCTTTTACAGTTTTTAAGAGACAGGAGCCTTGCCAGAGTCTAGTGTTGGCAACCCAATGTCCCCAGCTTAGGAATGGGATCCACTTGGTGGTGTTGGTTTGGATTGCATTCCACCCAACTGGCAGGCAGTTATGGTCTGTGTTTATTATTTCCCCGTTATCCATTGCTTTTATCAGTTCGTTAGCAAGCAAAGACAAGCTGATTAGTTTTACACAAGCCTATCTCAGTCTGTCTGCCTGTTGGTCCATCTATCCAACCATCGTGCTCCTCTCCTCTCCTTCCACCTGTCTGCCTGTCCGTCCCTCCATCCTCCTGCCAGCCACCCAGCCTGCATCTCCCTCCCTTTCCCCTCCCTCCACTGCTGGCCCCTGGCCAACCCGTGTGCTGCCTGGAGTATGCATCTCCGCCACCTGCAATGCAGCCAGTCGCTGCTGCCAACCTCTCACTCTGACCCCTCCCTGCTGAATGCAGCTCTCACAAAGGTGGTGTACACACTCACATACACTCTCACTCACACACAAAGTGCCGGAAGAGAAGGAATTAGCAAGTAAAGGCAGGCCGATCAGTTTCACACATGCTCTCCCCACTCCTTCATGTTAGCAAGCAAAGACCAGCTAGCCAGTTTAATGTTATATTCAATAAAGTTTAAAAAACAGCCCAGTGTCGGAGGGAAATGTGGAAGTCTGCAGTATTCAGGATCGGTCTGCAAAGGCAGCGGACATGCAAATTATTGGGGAGTCCAGTGCCAAATTTGATTTCATCAAAATTCTCACCCATCCCTACCCCAGTTCTCTGCTCTAGATTTCCCAAGCCTTTCCTCTTATCTTTTTTCAGATTTTGTTATATCGCTCCAGCTCCTTACTCTGCCCCTTTCTTTCAGCCACTTTGCTCTGTGCTCTCTTTCCATTATGTTCCCTAAACTGTGGTCCTCCTCTTAATCAGCTTCCCTGCCCTTAACCTGCCTCACACAGGCCTTCTGAATGGAGAAGCGCATGAGGGCCAAGCTGACGGCTTTCTCTCAGGAGCTGGACTGTGAACCTTTTATTGGCTGGCAGCATCATGTCCTCAACAGTTGGAATGTTCTGTGCCATCACACCAGCGCAGCCAATCAGAGTCAGGTACTTCACTGCCACAACTACGGTACAAAAGAGATCACCTTTCCTACTAGCAGTGGGTCGAGTCCTACACTGTATAAGTGGACAACATTTGCACAAGGGGCATGTGTTACACCCCCACCCTTTTAAAAGCCTTTCCTGGAGTTTGGAGACCCTCAGGAAAGCTGTCGTATGGAGGGCAGGAGTGCTGCAGTTGGGGGAGGGATGGAGAAACCAGCCTTGGTGAGTGGCTCCCACTCACACAAGCTCCTTTCTCTTGATTTTCCCAGATTCTCTTCTCTCACTGCAGCTCCACATCTGAGGCCTTTCCTGAGGATCCCTCCACCATCAGGAGAGCTTTTCGGAGGCATAGTAGGTTGCAGTGTGAATGAAGGCAATTCCCTTGTAGGAGTTTCCTAACGTAAGCACACAGCATTGCCTACAATCCAATGAATGATGCCATTGTTTTTACAAGCAGACATCTATACTGTGCTTTTGAAAATGTGCATGTTTATTTATAGCTGATTAACAATTCAGGAGCTAATTAAGGAGATGATTAATCCAGTAAAGGAATTTGCTGCCCTAAAATGCCTACATCTGTGATCCCCATTCAAGCAACATATTTTTGGGGGTCCCCCCCCGTTCAACATTCATGACAATTCGCAATCTCTACTCAGATGTTTGGTACTTAGGATAGCCACTACATTTCATTCCAGAAAGGTATTCATCTGCAATAGAATTTGTGTACAAATTGTTTCCCCAAAAACATGATAAAACAATGACACTACTTTGATTCTTCTGTGGAAGATGAAAACGCATTGTTGCTGTTGCAAATAAGAGGCACCAATCGTCTGAAAATGCAGTTCTCCTGAAGACAGTTGAAAACCCATTATCTGTAATATGGAAGGCAGATATTCACATTTATTCTTCACGCGGTAGCTGGAGACTGAAAAGAGTTCACCTCAATGACCTATAATCCGTGCCATTTGATTATACGTAGCCAGCATTTTTTTCATCGGTGCAAAATGAAATATATTTATACCTCTTAATATAAAAATAAAGCCTTTGGAAGGATATACTGCAATCCTATTGTTGTAGAAGAAGTGGTAGAATATTTTTAAATTCTTTTGAGTTAGAACTAAGACTATCACCACGATCTGATCACTTTTTGGAAGTCTGGCTTTCAGTTCCCCTACCTTCCCTGAATCAGAAATATAACACTGATAATATCTGCACAGGAGGTTAACACATGAGCTGAAGACAAGCATTTGCTCAAAAGGCTGTGATTCACTTTGCGGCTCTGTGTTACTGGGTAGGAAACACATGAGTGATGAATGACGAGATTAGAGGTTTTAGCCCAACAGATAACATAACTCCTTTTACAAGTGACTTTTCAACTGTTTCTGCTGTCTTCATCAGTCAAGACGGGAGTACAATAGTGTAGAACAGGGAGCTGAAATAATATTGACAAAAATATGAATTTGTAGGGATTCCCTAGTGTATGAGCGGCTGGAATGCACATACCACCCTATCGTCTGTTTGGAAATCTACTTGGGGTGGGTGAATTGCAAGGCCAAAACAGATGTCATGTGGACAATCCATGATCACAGCTCCAGACTGTTTTGTTGCATTTATTTAAAGAGAGGTGTGGGTGGCGCCTTTTTGACTGAGACACTTGTGCTATGTGTGAATGTGGGTTACCCCTTTCTGCTGTGCCATTTTTACACTCTAAATTTCTACCCAAGAGCTGTTATCCCCACTAGGGAAAAATGCCTGCCTGCCTTAGGTTCCAAGTGGAGGTGATAGCAGTTTGGGGAGAGAGGACAGATGAAGGGTTAAACAAATGCTGCTGCTCTGATCAAATTCAGAGCCCCCGATGGATGCTTTTAAGTTAAAAAGAAGACCTTCCATGTCACATCCACTTTGGCCAACACACTATGATAGCAAAGTACTGTGTCTCAGTGACACAGCACATTTGCTGCATGGAGAATGCCTCAGGTTTAATCCCTGGTATATCCAGCATTTTTAAGGTAATGGGAAAACCCTCTGTCTGAGAATCTGGAGAGCTGCCAGTCAGAGTAGACAATACTAGATTAGATTGAAAAATAGTCCAGCTTGATACAAACCAGCCTCCTTTGAGTTTATCACTGAAATTGCAATAATCTGTAATAGGGATGAACAAGTCTGTCAGTTTTGGCTTCTATAAATTTCTCATTTTTCCAATCTTAAATTCAGTTCTTCACATTTCTACAGCAACTTGCAATTTAAAAAAGAAATCCTTATGAAAATTCTCCAGCATTTCGGCATACATTTGCAAATTTCTTTAAAAAAAACCTTTGTGAAAATTAATTTCAGGGTTAATTTCTTCTATGAACATATTTATAGGCAATTTTGCCTAATATGCCCATTTTTGTCAAACATTTCCCCCTACTATAATGTAATTTCATATGTTATTTAAAATTTCACTGCACACTTTCCCCTAACTTGCACATTTTTGTACAAATTATTTGGAGAACTGCATGAGAACATTTAGAGATGTGCGAATTTCACAGCATAGTTCCATTTTATTTCACATACTGATTCAGGAATGCAAATAAAGTAGGTTTACTTTACACCATGAACAGAACTGAATTTCTTCCCCATCTTTTGTCCTTCAGATTCATTTAACTGAGAGTGACTTTGCTACAGATCACTATTTGGTGTGAGCGCATTTTGCAATTTGAATTTTATAGCATGGAGGAAAGTGGATGCAATTCATATTTTTTAATGTTAATGGCAGGACTCCCATTGATTTCAGTGGGTCTGGTCTGCACCCTGCCTTATTCTGGCTTGATAGCATTGCTAGTCAACACTAGCACTTCGCTAGTCAACATTAGCATAGGTGTAACTATGGAGAATGCCTACCACCAGATGTCTTGTTGCCATATCTTGGTCCCAGATATCCTACTGAAATCTGACATTAGCTGCATGTATCAATGACTCCATCCAATGCTAGTGACTCTCATGCTTGGCAAACTGTAAGAATCGAGCAGTAACCTAGGACCATTCCATAATAATAGAGCACCAGTGTCCTTTTCCATTATGCCACTGAGGGGCAGCCTAGTCTTCAAAACCAAAGACCAAATGAATTGTGAGAATAGATTAGGGAAGTACATATGCTGAAAATGTCTTCTGAGGATTAATGTCTCTAATGGCGGAAATCCATTTCCATGTAGCTGAAATAAAGGCCAATCACCCACTTCCACAAAATAGCCAGTCCTTATTTTGATGAGATGCACCAACATAACCATATATGATTGGGTTGTGTGAACGACTTCACATGTCTCCATGTTGTGACTAGCCATGTCCAATGATTCTCATGATCTAAGATGGAATCTGAACACCTTTTTTATCCATCTGCAACTTCAGATCAAAACATGCAAATCAACAGAGGTAATTAGATGTCATATGTTTCAAACACAGCTGAGGGACTGTTGCTGTGATCAAAAGAAATTCCACAGATGAGTATTCTCAGGGGCTGGGGTCTTGAAACAGGGCTCATCAGTTCTCTGTGCAACTACTGAGCTTAGGAAGCCACTCAAGATTCAAAACAGCAACAGAGATCCTTCTACAGCCTCTCCTGGGAATGAAGCTGCAAAATCACCATCCCTAACAGCTTCCCAGTAAGTAAGGCAGATCAGGGTTAGAGATAAACAAGTAGGACCTACAACCAAATGATGCACTGCTGACACCTGCCCCGGTCTCTCTTTTTCCCATGCTCTGATGAGTGCCTGGAAGCTTGAAGATGCCATCATTTACATGTCCTACAGTACCCTGGAGTTCCTCAAACCTCACATCCCCTGAGATGTGGGAAATGTACATGCTAGCAGCTCCAAGTCACCCAGCTGGTTCTCATCAGAACACAACTGCTGGTGTCCACTGCCCTTGCCCGCTGCCAGGTAAGTCTGCTAGGGCTTATAGAGGGACACCAATGTGGGAGAAAGGACCTCCAAATGGCACTGTGCCAAGGGTCCCCTTCAAACATGGAACCCACCCTGTCTCTAAGAGATAAGTAAGACTATTGTCCAGTCTGCCAGTAGCCTCATCTCCTTTCTTTTAAAGCAGATGCGTGATTAACTCTTGAATCCTACAGGGAATTTCACGTCATGTTAAGTATTGCCTGTGTCAGGGATGGGGAACCTGCAGCCCTCCCAATGTTGTTGAACTCCAACTCGCATCAGTCCCTGTCTGCATGGCCAATGGTCAAGGCCAATGGGAGTTGTGGTCCAGCAACCTCTGGAGGGCCACAGCTTCCCCATCCCATATGTATTGTGTGTATAAAAGAAAAGCACAGCTTCGTTCTCTTTTTTGCTGCACTGTACTTGCATGGTAGGCAAAGTTTGTTCTGGCACACATAAATGACAGCCTGGCAAACATAGTTTTCAGATTCACCCCAAGAGTTGTAGGCTCCCTTGGTTGCTTCTTTAGGTGAAATGGTACCATTCCGGACCCTGATAGTCAAACTTTGGCTGTTTATACACGATTTACTATTTGTCTGAAAGGGTCATTATGCAGACATGGGGTTGTACTTTTTAATATTTGCACACTATATTTAATCATTGCACTTGAAATGTAAGTTAGGTGCGCAATAAAATCAGCTCTGTGTATTAAGAATGAAATTAGCATTCAAGGCATGGTGGGATATTGTGTGTTTGTGGTGGGGCGCCACATGCTGCCTCTGTGTTTTGAATAATTCATTAAGCGTACTCTCGAATTTGCATTGTTTGCTAGGAACATTACCAACCTGCTGAAGTGTGCTTGATACATTAGCTGTCTTTAAGAATTTTATTTAATATACAGTTTTTGTCATTTACTCTGTTACAAATATCATTTGGAAGTCTTACATGAACTTCTGAATTGCTTATTGGGCTAATAGTTACTTTTTTATCTGGTGCTGTCTTTTTGTGACTCCATCCCCTCCTCCGCTTATTTGAAATGAACACTTTGGAAAGGTTCCAGGTTGCCTTTTGGAGAATTAATTTTAGAACTCCCATCAGGTCCAAAAAAGGTATGGTGAATTTTTGTCTCAAATCTTCAGAAATGTCAGTTTCACTATAGGAAACCTTCAGTCTAGGTTCCATTTGATTCACACGTTTTGGGTTGTTGCCAACTAACCTTTACTCAGAGAAGACCCATTGAAATGAATGGATTTAAGTTAGCCATGTCCATTAATCTCAGTAGGTCTGCTTTGAGTGGGTCTATGTGTCTCTCTAAGGCTTCAGGCTGGAATTTTTCCTAGTCCTACCTGGAGACACAAGAGATTGAACCTGGGACCTTTTGCATGCAAAGCACATGTTATACCACTGAGCTATGACCCTTCTCCTTTGCCACCAGCAGCCAAAACTGTGGAGCAATGGTGGGGAAATGTAGAGCATTGTGATGCCAGGGGAGGACATGATAAAGTCCTTCTTGACATTATGGAGGTAGAGGGTGGGATAAGATGTATGTGCAGCTGCTGTTTTCAGGGGTAGCCGTGTTTAGGGTAATATCTAGCTCAGAAGTGGCTAATTTGTGACCCTCCAGATATTTAATTTATTGTACTGTATTTATATAAGTATATACCATCTATGACAATCTATCTCAAGGCGATGGGCAACTTAAAATGACAAAAGAATAAAACAGTAAAATCACAATTATATAAATAAAATACCATGGATAACCCAGGGGCACCATAAATTCCTAACATTAAACATCTGGACTACAGCTCCCACCTTCCATGACCACTGGCCATGCTGGTTGGAGCTGATTGGAGCTATAGTCCGACAACATCTAGAGCAGCCTTTCCCAACCAGTGTGCCTCCAGATGTTGTTGGACCACAACTCCCATCTTTCCTGACCATTGGCAATGCTCGCTGAGGCTGATGGGAGTTGTGGTCCAACAGCAACTGGAGGCACACTGGTTGAAAAAGGCTGATCTAGAGGGACAGAGGTTACCTACCCGGGTCTAGCTGGTTCTGCGTTCAATAGATGATAGAGAGGTGGGCCTTTCTCAGAAAAATGCTCAGGAGCGCAGGTGTTACTATGCCCTTTGAAGACAATCTATCAGGAGAGTACTGTAAAGCCATCTCAATTTTCTTTGTCAACTGCAGAGCCATTTGAGTTAGCCTAGTTGATGGATCCTTGTGTTGTACAGCCAATCATGAGACCAAGCTGCATGAGCAGTTCACTGGACGATGGCCTATGGCACAAAGTTACTGTGAATTATTCCACTGCCTCCGGCCCTTATGGTTTCATGGAGATCTTCTCAGGCAAAGCAAAATGACTCTATGACCCCAATAAGATGTTAATTTAAAACTTGGAGTACACAACCCTCCCAAAGCATTTTTATGTGTTACACTCAAATGCAAAGTTCATAACAAGTTCTACACTTTGACATCAAAAGCAGGAGAAGGGCTTCCCGGCTTCGTAATATTCGATATAGCTCAGAAAATTACTTTGACTTCAGTGCCTTCTATATTATTTCGAAAATATGTTCACAATAATATTATATTTCCATGCTGGCAAAGTCAGTGGGAGACCTGGTAGAACAGTATTTATACGCATTGAGAAAATAATAGGATTTACAATAGCTGGCAATTTGTTTTCTGTTGCCACGGTATGTGTGTTTTGTTCATGTCTTTGTTGCTCTTGGGAGCTTCTTTGTGGATATTTCTGATGCTTTTTTCTATCTTGAGCATTTAGTTACAGCCAATCATCAGAGTACAGAGATATTTTTCCTGCTGTGTGCCTTTATAAGCAAATATAACTTTAAGAGAGAAGCAAATACATTCCACTTTGCAAAACAAATGACACCTTCTCCTTATTGTCCATTGTGCAAAATTATTGCATAGCACTTGATTTTAAGGAAATTGATCAAAATAGAGGCTTACAATTAATAACTGTGAGATCATTAGGGTCCTTGGGAAAAGAAGAACATATTCAGAGTAGAGGGTTTGATAGATTAAATTTGGGGGTGTTCCAACCTGATGATCCCTTGATTGAGCTGCAATATGTGGTCTGTTGTGCTGACTTCCTAATCTATCCCACAGTGAAGCTGGAGAATACATCATATTTCCCTTACATCTCAATCATTTATACATACCCCTAAGAGCGCATGTCATCTCACAAAGCGAGGCTGGTAAAATTTTTCCCCTAGATTGGTGATTGCCTGTTGGGACTGCCTGCAGTACTGTGAAGATCGTTTTAGATTCATAGATGAGTGAGATTTTAATGATTTTGCTGATTATTTGAAATTGATTGTATTGTTTTTGTATGTGTTTATGCTGTCACTCACCGTGGGATCATTTATCAATGAAGGATGGGTTAGAAATTCAATAAAAACTACTACTAGTAGTAGTAGTGGTCACATCCACACCATACATTTAAAGCAGTTTTATACCACTTTAAACAATCATGGCTTCCCTCAAAGAATCATGGGAACAGTAGTTTGTTAAGGGTGCTGAGAATTGTTAGGAGCAGCTGCTGCTGCTACAACAACTATTATAGTAGTAGTAGTAGTAGTAGTAATACTTTGACACTGCTTGTAACATCTCATTTGAGGTTGGGATGATGTGTTGTTGCGAATGTTTTCTTTCCTCCAGGGCATCTTCTTTCAATCTCACTTTCTTCCTTTCCATTATATTATTTATCATTATTATTTATTAAATTTATATCCCACCCTTCCTTCCAGTAGGAGCCCTTGGGGTTCAATCCACCTTACAGGATGTAACATGAGTCTACAAATCTGCATAGACGGCAGAAGCTGGTAAATAGTGTGGTTGATTAGATGCTGCTATGCTATAAAACTAATCTATGCTATACTACATCAAACGCTGGAGTATGGTTTAAGCATAAGCTTTCTTCTGTCTGCAACTGGATCTCATACTTCCCAAGCTCTTCTGGCCGGCAGAGGGCCACTAGACTCATGCAGTTGTCTTCAAAGTAGCACTAAGGCTAAGGTTCCATCAGCACAAGGATTTCTCCTTGCACGACACAATGATCTCTCTCATCCCTCCCGTGTGCCCCCTAAATCTGCTCTGGGTTTCCCCCCAGTCCTCCAGAACATATTTGAGGACAGCATGGGGCACGTTCAGGGTGAGAGAGGGAGGGAAATCCCCATGTGCTTGCGCTAATCCTTGCGTTAGTGCAGAAAGTTAATTGAATCCCGTACATAGTCTGGTTTCCAGAGGCGGAAGGGGTGGAGGTGATTTTTTCTGATTCCCCCTTCTCCTGTAGCCCCGTGCCTCCCCAAGATATGCCTTGGAGAGCTGGGGAACCCTCAGAATAGTCTGGCAGATATCAGTCTTTTTAAACATGTTTTTAAAGCTTTTTAAAAAAATGTTTTTAAAGAAGTTTTGTTTTAATATGTTTTTAATGGTTGTTGTGTTTTAATATATTTTAAAGTCTGTTTTTATGATGTTTTAAAGAGTTTTTAGTGGTTTTGTTTGCCGCCCTGGACTCCTACTGGGAGGAAGGGCAGGATATAAATCAAATCAATCAAATAAATAATCATGGGAAGGCTGCAGGGTGAAGGGGAAACTGCCAAAACCCGCCTCCCCTTCCAGCCTCCACTGGATCATCAGTCCCTCTGCAAAAGAAAGGAAGCCTTTCATTTGGGGAAGAGCAAGCCTGGGTCCAAGCCAGGCCATTTTTTCTGCAAGGGTATGGTGACAGGGAGTGTGCACACACATGAGGAACACGAATCCTACAATAAACACCCTTCTGGCAGCACCCTCTCTTAGTCCCTTCAGGACATTTTTTAAAACTGTTCTGACAAAATTAGAATATGTTATCACCCCAGAAAGGAATTCCAGACCCAAAATGTAAAAGGCAAATAAACCCTATTTGTGCTTGCAGCTTAGGGAACATGTCTGAAGGCTGAGCCAATTGTTTATTTATTTATACCCCGCCTTTCTTTTCATGATAGAAACCCAAGGCAGGTTACATATGGTTTCCAGGTGGTCTCCCATCCAGGCACTGACCAGATCTGACCCTGCTGCTGGCCTCATGTGCCTTCAGACCATAGCCTGGGATCAGGTTGTTGTTGTGACACTCTGCTCCCCAGTTCTTTTATGCACCCTCACCCTCCTAAAGCCCTTCCTATTGATTATTTATTGGCTTTGTTTTTGTGGCAATGGGCTTCTTCTGTTTTAATTGGTGTGTTTCCCTGTATTGTTGTTTTTATATTGCATGGTGCATATTTGTATATTGTATCTTACCCTGCAGGGCTGGCTGTCCCATTAGGCAGAGTGAAGCAACCCAACTCAGTTAGCAAAAGTTGAGGGGCTGATGGGGAATTTTTAGTTTTCTCCTGTGGGATCTTTGCTGGGGGTCCTTTAAGCAGTCAATGACACAGGCTTAAAGCAAAAAGGTAGGCCTTTATTCTTACAGGCATATGCAGGGTCAGTCCCTCAGAAAGTCTGGAGAGGACTGCACTGAGACACTGTGTGCAAGCTCCTTTATAGTTACAGCATGTGACAGCAATTAACCAATCCCCTAAGTTCTTCCCCACGTAACGTAACAGTTCTTCCCTCTGGCAATATTTCCAACGAACCAGATAACTTTATTAAAATGAATTCATGTATATTCATAATTTTAGATACCTCCCATCTTATGGTCTTGTCTTCCCAGTTTGATGTCAATCTGTCCCCTTGACTGATATTACCACTATTCTGTTATACGTTACTGATTATTTTGTTCCATACATTCCATTCTATCATGGCTTCTGATCAGCCAAGCTGGCCAGGGACATCTCTAGGACATTACAACCTGTTCTTTTAAGTGATACCATGATGCAAGGCCAAGTTTGGTTCTCCTTAGAGTGACTGGAAGTTCTATAGGAAATTCCACTTACAATTACACTGCTATAGAGAAAGATTAATTTTAAATCACCATATTATAGCTGAAAGCCACACAATATAAAAAGTGATTAGGGAACGCAGTAAAGAAAAGGGGTAATTCTGAGCCTTCATCAGGGGCTATAATATATTAAAACAGTGGGGACAAATGTCATTTCATAACTGTACACTATATAGGCATGTATTTACATGTTTTTTTTTAAATTAAACAATTTTCTTAAAAAGTTTGTTAACAATTTTTCTTAAAACAACAACCAAAATCCATACTTACATAATGAACTTTTACAATGGTTAACTGAACAATTTTGGCCCTGTATTGTACTGATAACAATCCTCTTATACAGTGCTAGGAGGGATCGCCTGTATGTACACTTCTATCCAGGTGCTAATGTTTCCATCAAGAAAAAGGTCAAATAATTTATCCCCTCCTAAACATGGGATTGGTGGTATTTTTTTGTGCATGCAGATATATACGTACAGGCGATCCCTCCTAGCACTGTATAAGAGGGTTGTTATCAGTACAATACAGGGCCAAAATTGTTCGGTTAACCATTGTAAAAGTTCATTATGTAAGTATGGATTTTGGTGGTTGTTTTAAGAAAAATGGTTTCAAACAAACTTTTTAAGAAAATTGTGTTTAATTTTTTAAAAAAACATGTAAATACATGCCTATATAGTGTACAGTTATGAAATGACATTTGTCCCCACTGTTTTAATATATTATAGCCCCTGATGAAGGCCTGTGATTACAGGCTGAAACGCGTTGGGCTTCTTTGAAAAATATTCTGCAATAAAACCAGTTAGGGCTTCTTTGAAAAAAATCTCGCAATAAAACCAGTTTTCTATAAAATACTTCAGCATTCTGGTCTTTGACCCCCTTTTTCTACATATTGAACTGGATGCTCACCACTCTTTATCTATGTAATTCTGAGCCAGTCACTCTCCATCAAACACAGACGGATGAAGAAGGTAGCCCACCTCAGAATACCTCTCACCTCAAAAACACACTTATTATATTTATGAAGTAAAATTATACACATCATGCTATTGGGGAAAAAAAATCTGTATCAGCTCAATTTTTTGTCTCCTTTCTACCTTGATTCTATTATGAAGACTTCCCTGAGCTGAGGTCATTGCTCTGCAGCAGACGAGACCAGAAACCTCTTTTCCAAGATCAAATAGTAAAAAGTATATTAATCAAAAGATTATACGCATTTTGCTTAAAACAATACAAATTAATGATCTGCGGTCATGCATTAGCCAATCTTGGCACAGAAAGAGCTCAGGAATTTACAGCAAGGTGAACTTGACAATTTTCCTGCTTTCCCTACACACAGGCCTGCTTTTAATGCCTGTTGTGTGTGAATACAGGGAAAGAAATCCATTTTTCCTTCATCATTTTCAAGGGCCCGAATTGCTTGGGGCCAGGATGCTTGGGGGATCCTCCATCAGGGCAATGGCAGCAGCCTCTCTCCCTGTCCCCTAGCTGTTCCTCCAGAGCCATTCACATCTGTTAGTTGACAAAGCTGGGTATGCACAAAACGGCTCCTTTGCCTCCTCAATGCATCTGCTGCAATGGAAATTACTATCCCATGTCAGGCCATCCCATCAGGAGGGCTGCTTTCATCTTCTACTTCACCTCAAACAGCAAAATGTCACCCTGGGGGCCATTGTGGAACGATGATTAATGAATACTTCTTGTTTGTTATTTGGATTTTTTGTGGAAGCATGACAGGCCAAGATACCCACGCTGGATAGGGGAAGGGTTGTAGCTTAGTGGGAGAGCATCTGCCTTTCATGGTGAAGGTCCCCGGTTCAGTTCCTAGGATCTGCAGGTAGGGCTGAGAGAGACTCCCTGCCTGAAATCCTGGAGAGCCACTGCCAGTCAGTGTAGACAGTACTGAGCACAATGGACCAGCGGGCCTGACTCAGTATAAGGCAGCTCTCTGTGTTCGTATCTTCACCCTTAACATGATTCCAAGGTCCTTGACAGGCACATCAGGAAGCCAGGCTATACCTCCTTGCCCCATCTATTTTGACACCGGCGTATCTCTCTGCTTATGGAAGCAATTTGTTGCGCTTTCGGATCTCTCTCTGGTGCCTCGGTGAAGACTATTAATGCTCTGGGAAAAGATGATAGATCCCAAATTGAAGAGTTTTCTATCACATTCGACTCTGTGGGAGGATGGAGTGGCTGGAATTGAAGATGTTCTCTGCTGTCAATAACTGAAAAATATAGAGATTTAGACAGAAAAGCTGGCATTGGCAACTAGCAGTTTTGTAAGGGATCTTTTTTTTATTATTAAAGTATCATTCATGACATAAGGTGTTTAAAACAGCTCAGGAAGAGGAATATTATTAAAGGAAAGGCAAAACTAAATGTGTGTTAAATAAAAAGAGAGAGAGAGAGGGAAGATTTTTTTTATAATGAAGCAGCACATTTCATGAAAAGTTCATGTGAAGTTCAGTGAAAGAGGCATAGGGCAGAGATTGGAAGAAATTAGTTACCAAAAACAAATTACTTGTAATTTATTACTTTTTTGAGGTATGAGTGGGTAATTTCTTTACATCTTGATTGTAATAGAACAAGGAGTACTTTTATTACTTTTGAGAAGTAATTGTAATGTTTCCAGCATTACTTTTGGGTGTTACTGGAGGGGGGGGGAGCAGGGGAAGTCTCCTGCTCCTCTGATTTGTGAATAAAAATCATGTGCCTCAAACTGGGCTTCTGTACAGCATCACTCTTCCTCGTGCTCTGTGAGTGTTTAGGAGGTGATGAGGGAGAAGGTGGAGAGCGAGACGGGTGGAGTGGAAAAAACAATTGTTTAAAAAATGGATGGGAGTGGTGGGACAAAGGAGCCGGAGGGCAAGGACATGGATGGAGGAAGAGAAGGAGGCAGCAGCAGAATGGAGATAAAGAACTGTGGAGGTGAGTAGGGCCGGTTCTAAAGGGCGGCCAGGTGGGGCACTGGCCCGAGGGCCCCTGGAGCTACAGAGGGCCCTCTGCTCTCCTTTCACGATCTGTGGAAGCAGGACAGGAGCCGCTGATCGCAGGACAAGAGCTTCCGAACCGCCCGCCATCCCCCCACTTCACTTATCTTTTTCTCTGCTGTTTGCGGTTTGCCATCAATCAAGATGTCCAGTCTAGTAGTGCACCCTGAGAGAGTTCAGTTCTGTGCCCCACTGTGCAGCTGACATCCATCCTGTCTCCTGCACTGAACTCCGATAATGGATCCACTTTCCCCATGCTTGATACACAGCCACCCCTTCTCACCCTCAATTTTGATTGCCATTGCTTCTGCCTCCCCATGGACATGGAGATGTGAGGGATTATGTTCTCTAAAGCAGATTCTAAAGCCCCTTTCACATGTTCATTTTGGGTAGAATAAAGGTAAAGGTGTCCCTGCACTTGTAGTGCGAGTCGTTTCTGACTCTTAGGGTGACGTCTTGCGACGTTTACTAGGCAGACCGTATATATGGGGTGGGATTGCCAGTTCCTTCCCTGGCCTTTCTTTACTCACCAGCATATGCCGGGTACTCATTTTACCGACCACGGATGGATGGAAGGCTAAGTGGACCTCGACCCCTTTTACTGGAGATTCGACTTCCTCCTTCCATTGGAATTGAACTCCGGCCGTGAGCAGAGCTTTCGGCTGCATTACCGCCGCTTACCACTCTGCACCACGGAGGATCTTCATTTGGGTAGAATACATGTACATAAAAGGAGTGTGCAGGCTTTACACCCAACTATATGCATTCTTTAGAACACCTGAATTCCCATGTATAGCTGTACATGTATAGAGTTCCCATGTATAGCTGTACATGCAGATCAGCAACCCTTGGGAGATGATCCTTTAGGAACATCAGGACAAATGTTCCATTCATATCATGATCAGACTGGTACAGGGAGCCAATAATGCGTAGTGCACTTGATTTCATGTCAGCATGGAGGCAATAGTCAAATACATACCATGTGCATTTATATATATGTGGAAAAGTGGGTGAGCCCATCCATACGTAACAGCAAAATCAATGTTTTCTGTATTCGGTTGGAGGCCTCAAGATCCATACATGTGCTGTTTGTGGTTGGATTATTGTGAAAACCCGATTATCAAGCATCCATATGTATGGCCTTTCCCCCTCCCCTCTAAATTGCTTTAGCATTGGCCAGTCCCTTAAGTCCACCCTTTTCAGTGATTGGTCCATAACGGTCATTTGCTTTTCACATGCTTTTTCTGAAAAGCACAGAAATGTATATATTTTTTATTCTCATGCATGCACAGGTTTGTGGGTGTGCTATCGGGTGGGAAAGAGACAAGGGGCTTGGCATATGATAGAGGAATGCCCATGGACCGACTAATGCAGGAAAGTTTGCGGCATTGTGTCTGGGTGCACGGACATTAATGCAATTGATTATTTGTTTAGAAAAGCATATCACAGTTTTGGTAGTATTTCTAATGCAGATTTGTGAATGGAAAAATCTATACTAGCTTGCAATGTCATATGGACGATGGTGAATTAATGAGGATACAAAGCTATACCATTGCAGATTATATAGTCGTATGGAAGAGCCCAGTGTTGAATTATGGCCTGCTATGAATTCTTACTCCAACTCTCATCACATGGAGACAGAATGCAAACAGGCCTGAGGTTCCCAAACGTCTAGACCAGTGGTTCCCAATCTGGGGCCTGTGACCCCCAGGGGGACCACAAAGTAAGCCAGAGGGGGACGCAAACAGTAAAGAAAAGAATTGTTTATTAATTTTTTTTTTGGAAAAGGCATCACTCCCTGGACACTGCTCCCCACTGCCACTGCTGACAAATGAGAGGGGAGGACTTTGCTGAAGCACCAAAGCATATTTCAGGCGCACCGAGGGCAGGCATCTGCCTATTAAACACAAGGTAAATGTCAAAGGAGGCTGAGGATGCAGCTACTAGGAAGAAGAGGGGATTATGATCACCAACTCCTGTCTCCTTGCACTGCCACTGCTGACAATGCTCAACGAGAAGAGAGGACTTCTTGTGAAGCACAAAAGAAGCAAGGCTGCAAGGAAAGGCTGCTTTCTCCCTTCCTTCCTGGCAGCCAGCTTGCCTGCCTTTCTTGGCTCCTGATTCACTGCCATCTACTTTTAAAAATTATTTTTAATTGCGAGGCCACCCAGATCTGTCCTTCAGCCCAGACAGAACCAAGGAGCAGTGAGGAAGCTCAGGACTTGCCCGTCCCCCATCTCTGAGGCTAAGGCATACTAGAACCCTTGGGCACCAGCCTGCCCTGGACCCCAGCACCCACCCACACGCACACATGCCCCACCTACCTACCTTTCCCTTGGTGAATGCTGCCCGCACTATGTGTACATACCTGCCATCAACCAAGATGGCAGCCAAGGCTTTCCTAAGGGGCTGATGCCTCCGTCACCATCTTGGTTGATGGGATGCATGCGTGCTACACATGCGCATCCCTACCATCAACCAAGATGGTGGCAGGGGCATCAGCCCCTTAGGGAAACCTTGGCCAACATCTTGGTTGATGGCATGCTTGTGCCCGCAGTGCAACCAGCATTTATGTCAAGGGAGAGGTAGGTGGGGCACTCAAGTGGGCATCGCAGGCCTGCACGGCAGTAGGGGGTGACTGGGAGCTCCCTCTTACAATTCGCGGCAGCGTCAAGAGCCAACGCTCCTGACCGCAGCAGTGGCAGGAGCAGATTGTGGAAGGGAGCAGATTGTGGAAAGGAGCGCTACCCACCCTCCCCTTGGGACCCAGGAGCCCTCAGCCAGGACCCACCCTGGTCGCCCTCTGGCACCAGCCCTGGCGCCAGCATCCACCTTTGTTCCACCTACATTCTGCCACCCCAGTCTCTCTCTCCAAGATTCTGCTGCATTTGAGGGTTTCCCCTCTCCCATGTGCCCAAATGCATACACCCTTCCAGATGCATGCAGGAGGGGCAGGTGTATTTGTGTGTGCTCATGTGCTCCACTCTCATTCCCCACGTGCACACTAACCAAGTCATCAGTTCTGATGATCATCCCAGGGCCTAAAAGCACTAACCCCCCTCCTCAGTCTATCCACCCTCACGTCTTCACAATCTATCATCCCCACCACTACCACATTTCTTCTCCTTCTCCGGTTTAAAAGTGCTCAGCAGGATGGCTGAGACTGAGGTCCACATACTGAGACGGAAATGCATTTATTTATTTAATTATTAATGCATTTATATCCCACCTTTCCTCCAAGTTGCTCAAGATGGTGCACGTAGTCCCTACCCCTTTCCATTTTATCCTTACACCAACCCTGTGAGATAGGTCGGGCTGAGAGACTGTCTGGTCCAAGATCATCCAGTGGACTCCATGGCTGGGCGGGGATTAGAACCTGGATCTTAGTCCAACACTGTAACCCACTATTGTTGGGAAACAGGACTGTACATCTTCAGACTGTGGGGGGGAGGGGTATACCAATTTGATTGGACCTTTGCATTAAGAAAAGAAAGCAACACCTTCCTGTCTGCAGTAAGCTTTTTATGGAAAGGGATACTTGGAGATGTGATTTTGCCACCCACCATTTTTTCAATTAACAGGCTAAAATTACAATTAGCATGGGGGGGTCACAATTTTTTTTGAGCTTATAAAGGGGGTCTAGCTCTCAAAGGTTGGGAACCACTGCTCTAGACCATTCCTGTCATTCTCTTCTAGACATCATATCTGTCTGCAGTGCTCCAAGAATGTCCTCACAGTGCTGGCTTAATGTCATGGCTTGTGACCCATCTGACACTGGTTACATCCCTCATCCTAAAGATATAAGTATTTCTTTAAAATGCTTGCTTCCCCCCTGCCCCCCATCCATGTTACTAAGTAGACGGATAGATATCTAATCCACTGTTCTTCAGTTGATAGATGGGAACCCAAGACTGAGTTATAGGACCACCTAAAGTGAGGCACGCTACAGACACAAACCATAATTTTATATTGTATCTTTTTTTAAAAAAAAAGATTAACATGAGGGCAAAGAGAGAGAAGAAACAGAAAGACTGGGGCAGAAAATAGATAAGACAAAAAGAAACAGGAAAAAAACAACATAAGGCGAGTCCTTTGTAGTAGATTGGGGTTAACATTGGAGTCTCAGGTCTGAAAATGTTGAAATCTGCTGATCTAATCTATTTCACAAATTAACTTCATTGGAGTACCTTCTAACAACATTGTGTACATCCACAAATTGCCTTACAAAGATGGTTAAACAAACAGACAACATGCAAATTAAAAAAAAACAGTAAAGAACATTATGCCACAAGAAATTCACAGTACAACTAATATCATTTAGGGAAACATGTCCCAAAAAGGTGAAATGGTTGCTGCAAAGATTATAGAACAAGAATGAAGAAACAGATGGGGGGAAACAGTGAAAATTCCCAGGGCTACAGGAATCTTATCTGAACTGGAATCAAATGGCCCAGGAGCATTTGATTTGTGGGTGGGGAGGCATGTGAGAACAAATTGAAAGAAAACAGCAATAGAAAGTCCCATGAAAGATTTGCGTTGTTTGCCACGTTTTGTTCTTCTTTTGCCGATCATTACAAGTTCTGTAAACGCTTTGTATAGTTTCAAACAGAGATGGACAAATCTATTAATTTTGGTTTCTCACATTCTCATTTTTACAATAAATTAATTCACATTTCTGCAGCGATCCTCATGAAAATTCATCACCATTTTAGTAAGAATTTCTCCCTATACACATCTTGGTATACAGTTTTGACTATTATACACACGTTCACAAGCAATTTTCCCTAAGTATTAATGTATTGTTGTATGTTGTTTTCACCAGTGATACATTTTGACACACGCTTTCCCCCAACCTGTGCATTTTTGTACCCATTGGTTGGACAACTGTATCACAAAATTCAGAGGATGCGAATTTTGAAGGATAATTGTTTTTTGGCTCGCAGGTTGGTTTGAGAAGTGCAAATTAAATTTTTCATTAAAATGCAAACAAAACTGAATTTCCTCTGCATTCAAATGGCTCTTTAGCTGAGGTAAAAGAGATGCCTGCTGGGTGAAGACCACTTCCTTGACTTGGGTAGTGGTGGCTGGTGTCCATTGGGACTGGTGGGGTGGAAGGCAGGGAGCCCAACAGTAGGTGGGGCCAGACCCAATGACAGGCAGAGCCAACTACAGCCACATCTACACCAGACATTTATTCCACATTAAACAGCCATGCCTTCCCCCAAAGAATCCTGGGAAGTGTGGTTTGTGAAAGGTGTTGAGAGTTGTTTAGGAGACCGTTATTCCCTTCACAAAGCTGCAGCTCCCAGAATTCTCTGGGAAGAGGGGCTGATTGTTAAACCACTCTGGCCATTTGAGTTCTGTCAGAGGAACAGGAGTTCCTAATACTGGGCTCCTACTGGGAGGAAGGTTGGGATATAAATCTAATAAATACATAATAAAAAAATAAAAGTGTGGTCTAATTCTAGTTCTGTCACCATCCTCATTCCTGTTGACTTCTACATGAGCAACACTAAGACTTAGAAGAGGGAAGCTGACAGGCAGTGCCTTGCCCTGGAATGGTGGCAAGTAAGTCAGAAGTAAGTCCTGTTAAGTTCTATGGGGCTTAGTAAGTGTGTTTAGAAGTGCAGCCTTCAGGGAGATCCATCTTTACTCCTGAGTGCTCCTATCTAACATCTCCACAACATTAGGCTCCTTTCTTCCTACAATGGCCTTCTGGTGCCTGGGCTGGCCTGAGGACACTTAAACCCTTCTTGCCAGAATCAAGTAGGCTAGATTAAATGTTCCCTACCCAGGCTCTATCTTTCAGCTAAGATTTCTATTTTAATTTCCAATCAGAGAAATGTTTTTGCTTGAACTGTATGCTCCAAGCAACTGTGGTTGATGCTTAATGTATCATGCTTAATGATATCACTTCAGCCCACTCCTGTGACATCACTATGACCTGCCCCCATGACATCACTAGGGCCCACCCCTGAAATCTCAGGCTTTGGGATCCTTCTGACCTGGCTACCCTAGCACAGACTATATATACATTAAATGCAGTGGGGGCTGCAACCTCTTTCCCCCTTAAGACCAAGAGGAATGGAACAATCTGCCCCACACTCACCACCATGGGAAAAGTTATTTGCTTGCTATGTGGTATTTTTTTTCTATTGGCGTTAGATATCTGCCCTCCTGGCAGTAGCTGAGGTCTTTGCCATTCCCACTGCTATGCCAGGTTCTTGGGGGAAAGTGGGGGCTGGGGCTTTAGCTCCTTCAGGGGACACCAGCAGCAGCACTATTCATGGAAGGCAGAAAGTGACTGGGTGGGTCAAGTTACACCCCCTGTTCCCACTATAAGCTGCCCTGTCTAACGCTAGCACAGCTTTCCAGATCTCTAGGGTTCACTGCATTTTTTTTTAGAGGTGCCAGCTCTCAAGTCTCCATCAAGCTCCAGCCTTTATCATAGAAGGCTGCATTTCCCCTCCCCCCGAGAATCAGTGTACTAAAGACACTTCTCACATACTCAGACACTGCTCTCTTTATTATTTCACACAGAGGTAGTCTCCTAGCAGTAGCGAGAGAGGTTCTGGGGTGAGCCTGGGACAAAATTAACTCTTCAGTCCTCTCTGTCATTAAGCAGTGATGTGGGTTTTCAGGAAAATTGTCTGACGCCCTAAATAGAGTGTGACCTGATTTAGCATGCATATTAGATTCATATTTAGTAAACAACACTTTAAAAGTACACCATGTTAATTTTATGTCCCAATAGCCACAAGCATTTGAACTGAAATATTTGATTAGGAAAAAATTAAATTGAGTGGACTTAATGTGGTTTCAACATTAAATTCAAACAAATCCAAGCTTTATGTGGAAATTATTTTTATTGGAATAACACTTGTAAAATTTACAGATAATAGAAAAAACCAAAAAGGCACTGAAAACTGTTGATATGCTGATTTTAGCACACCCAGAGAACTGTGCATGATGTGCCACAGGCATGATTGTGCACTCATCTACTCTAACAGAGTTTCACTCTCTCCTGAGAGAGGTGTCATTGGGACACCTCAGTTTCACTGTCACTATTTGTGGGATCATCTGCACTACTTATTAGTTCTAATTGAAATTTGCCTAATGTTGTATTGACAATGGTATCCATTCATTTTTACTCATGAATTTTATGAAACAATTTTTAGAAATGGAAAGTTTTCCATGAAAAAATACAGCATTGGAAAAATTTCCACCCCAACTCTCTGCATTTGCCTTTATCTTTAATGCCAGTTGTTGCAGGACTGGGTGTAGTTACTTACTTACGCTCTGCACATGGTCTGTAGCATTCTCTTTTAATCAGTTTGTGTTCCTGGACCATCTAAAAAAAGTCTTAACTTCTGAAAGGAAAGGCCTGAACAACATGTCGTTCTCTCCAGAAGCAGTTACCCTTTCCCATGCTGATCCTGGACAACACAACCATTAATATCATTAATTTGCATAACTATCAAACAATTTGCATAATATGCAAATTAGCCTGCCCAGATTTGTGGAACTGGGATATGGCAACCTTAGGCCTAGTCCCACATTCCACAGCTGGGCATGACGTCCTCTGCTCCTGCTGTAAAGCCTTTTCAATATCTTTTCATCATCATAATGGTTTCAGGCTTCAGTCCCAAATACACTTATCTGGGAGTAAGCCCTTAAGGATAACTCTCTGTTTCTAGTCCATCTCACTTTCCTCCCATAAGACAGTTCTATCCCATTTCCCCATTGATCTGCTTTTTTAAAAAAATCAGCGTGAAAATTGACATTTAAATAGATATTAAAAATATATTTTTAATTATATTCTGTCTCAAAACATGAATTTCTAAAGATATTTTCTCTCAAAATGCACATTTTTAAACATTTCTTGCACATTTTTGAGCCAAGAACGGCATCAGAAAGCATGGGAAGTGCAAAATCTGGTAGATAACTAACAGAGCAATCCTAACCATATCTACTTTGCAGTAAGTCCTATTGAATTTAGTGGGGCTTACTCTGAAGTAAGTGGGGTTTGGATTGTAGCCTAAGTTTTGGGAAGTGTGGATCAGGTCAGTTCAAATCTGAATCGGCAGAGACTGAATTCCTCAAGCATCCTTAATCTGAACAACCACGTCCACATACAGTAAACCTGCCTGCTTGCTTAGATCATCACTGGAGACCCTCTGATCCGTCAGCTCAGATGTGGGGGCAGGAGAGAAAGAAGCTAGCCTGATGTCATACAGCCGTGAATAATGAGGGTGGGGACAGAGGTAGTGGCTTTCTCCTGATGGTGGTACTGCACTTGGGATGGGGCAGGGTTCAGACTAAAGCCCGGAGCGGATTCCACTGCCCCATTAACATGGACCCACCAGCTGCCACTGGCCCCAGGTTGGTTGGGGCTGCCTTGCAGGTGTGCACACAGCTGTGGCCCTGCCGCTCTGGAGCTCCCCCAGACTTACCTGCTCCATCCCCATTCTGAGGAACACAGCATTGCTGCTACCTCCACCTGCCCCAACAAGCCACCGCTGATGTTGTAGCCATGTCTGCCTTTGTCACCATCTAAAGATGGGATGCACAAGGAGACTGGGGATGTAATTGGCAGGACTTGGGGCCGGGCAGGATTGAGGATGCACCTGGGACAAAAGAACACATCATAGCTGATCCCCTACTTTTGAAAACTATAAATTCCAGCAATTACTTGGCTCTGTCTCTAGCCTTAAGCAAAAACCGAGGCTCCTTCTTGGGTAGACAACAGAAGTGAAGAGAAACATGCCAGTTTTTATATTAGCAAGCGTGAAGATTAATTTTAGGTGACACCAGGGGTGTAGTTGTTTGGGGGCTTGGGCAGGTCATAGTCCCATTACTTTTTTAGGAGCAGGATCCCTATAACTCCAGCATGCTATGAGCCAATCAGCCTGAAAAGGGAGTGTGTTAGCCACTGAGAAAAGTCTTCTAATATGCTTCCTTGTAATTTCTTTTGATTGGAACCAGTCAGAGTGAAAGGAGGTGAGTCAGCCACTGAGAAAACTCTTCTCAGTAGCTAACACTCTCCTCTTTCATGCTAACTGACTTCTAGGAGAGTCTGTTGTTGTCGGAAAAGGCATTAATAAGGATCTCAATCTCAACCCTGTAGCAAAAAAGAAGGGAGAGGTGGTGTGGCTGTGACTAACGTGAAGGGACCCTGCACTTCTGAATGTGCTACTTGGTGGCACACTGGGTTAAAAAAAAAAGTGGTTGGAAGAAACAACAGAACCCTCAGAAAATAAAGTCTCATCTCCAGATAGGGATTCAGGGAAAATTAAGTTCCGTTTTATTCAAAAGACAGGGGGAGTGCAACCCTGTTATTCTTACTTGATCTCTCAACGGCTTTTGATACCATTGACCATGGTATCCTTCTGGGCTGACTTGGTGAGATGGGTATTGCAGGCACTGTTTTACAGTGGTTCCAATCCTATCTCAAGGGTCATTTTCAGAGAATGGCATTGGGTGATTGTATTTCAGCCCCCTGGCAGTTGTGCTGTGGGGTGCCGCAGGGTACCATCTTGTCCCCCCAAGCTGTTTAACATCTATATGAAGCCCTTGGGAGCAGTCATCAGGAGATTTGGGGCAAGGTATCAGCAGTACGCTGATGATACCCAGCTCTATTTCTCTGTAACATCTGAAGTGGGAGAGGGTGTGCAAGCCCTAGACCACTGCCTGGACTCAATGGTAGGCTGGTTGAGGGCCAATAAACTGACTCTCAGTCCTAGAAAGATGGAGACGCTGTGGGTTGATGGTTCCCGAGTTTGGATAATTGGTCAGTTGCCTGCTCTGGATGAGGTTGTACTCCCTCTGAAAGAGCAGGTTCATAGTCTGGGGGTGCTCCTGGATCCATCTTTGTTGCTAGAGGCCCAGGTGACCTCAGTGGCTAAGAGAGCCTTTCACTAGCTTCAGATGGTAAGACAGCTGAGGCCGTTTCTGGACAGGGATAGCCTGACCACTGTTATCCATGCAGGGCTGGCCTCAGGCATGCTGGGGCCCTGGCACATGCAAGCATGCCTCACCTACCTACCTACCAGGCAGGCAGAGAAGCGGGAGGTTGGGAGGAAGGGTGAGGGAGGGAGCAAGGGAACAGGCAGGCAGGTGGGTGAGCAGCTCTCTCCCTGCGATCCATGGCAGGGAGTCTGCCACTGAAGGGGAGTGCTACTCCCCCACCATAACGAGGGGCCCTCAGGATGGTGGACAGGCAAGTGAGTGGGCAGGGAGAGGGTAAGCGGTGGTGGGGAGGGTGAGCAAGGGAGCCAGCAGGGGTGGAGGGCGAGCAAGTGGGCGGGCCGGCAAGTGGGCAGGCAGCTCCCTCCCTGCAATCCGTGGCAGCCTGCCACAGAAGGTGAGTGCTACTCCCCCACCATAACGAGGGACCCTTCAGGGGGCCCTGTGGACTGTGGGGCCCTCAGCCAGGGCCCTTCCTGGCTGCCCTTTAGAGCTGACCCTGTATCCATGCACTGGTAACCTCCAGGTTGGATTATTGTAATGCGCTTTGTGTGGGGCTACCCTTGAGGTTGGTCCAGAAATTGCAGCTGGTGCAAAATGTGGCAGTGAGACTGCTCACTGGAGCAGGTTATCACCAACATGTCACTCCACTACTGAAATAATTGCACTGGCTACCTATTAGCTACCAGGCTAAGTTCAAGATTCTAGTTTTGGTGTACAAAGCCCTATACAGCTTGGGACCAGGATACCTGAAAGACCGTTTTATCCCTTATATACCCAGTTGATCACTGCGCTCTGCAGGTCAGGGCCTCCTGCAGATACCATCTTATCAGGAGATCCATTGAACACAACATAAGAAATAGACCTTTAGTGCAGTGGCACCTACCCTTTGGAATTCCCTCCTCTTAAACATTAGATAGGTGCCATCTCTGTTTTTGGCATCTACTGAAGACCTTCCTCTTTCAACAACCTTTTAAGTAGAGACCTTATCCCAGTCTGCATCTGTGCTGGAATTGCTTTTTAATATATTTTTAAACCTTCTTTTTAAAATGTTTGTAAAACTTAAAAAAAAGGTTTTTAAAGATGTTTTGTGTTAATATGTTTTTAATGGTGGTTGTGTTTTAATATATTCTAAAGTATGTTTTTATGATGTTTTAAAGTGTTTTTAGTGCTTTTGTTTGCTGCCCTGGGCTCCTACTGGGAGAAAGGGCAGGATATAAATCAAATACAGTAGGGCCCCACTTACCGGCGTTTGGCTTTGCGGCGTTCTGCTCATGCGGCGGCTTTCAATTCGGGGAAATTCTCCGTTTTAATGCCGATTTTGCGACATTTTCGCGTGATGCGGCCCATTATAGTCAATGGGTTCCGCTTTACGGCGATTTCTGAGAACTGGAACACAGCCATCATTAGAAATTAACACTTCTCTGAATTTTGTAGTGCAGTTCTAAAAAACACACAACAAGCACAGAGTAACTTGTGCATCAAAATGCATATATTAGTAAAAATAACAAGCAAAAATGCATTGTTATTATGGAAAATTGCATACAAAGGTTAGTATTCAGTGCTAGGCCACCTCAAAGTAGGCCCACTGAATAGACATTACTAATTTAGGTCTATTAATTTTGATGGGTCTGCTCTGAGTAGGAATTGACTGCAACTCATTAATGTGAATATTAGGAGAAATTTCTACTAAAATGCTGATGAATTTTTATGAGGACTTTTTAAAGAATCACAAATTGATGTGGGGATGTAGGAAACTAAAGTGAAGATTGAAAAAAAATGAAAAAAGGAGAGAAATCAAAATGGACAGGATTTGCCCATCCGTATCTCCAGGTCCCCCTCTTGTTATACGAATTCATTCATCAACGGCTAAATTTAGTGGTAACTTTTTGCTTTTTAAAAAAAGCAAGCTCTATGAAGCACAATTTTAAAATCTTTCTATTAAAGTCTGCATGATATCAGAGTATCTTTGAGTACTACCCCCCCAATAATTATAATAAGAGACAGAGAATGCAATAAAGATAACATAGACTTCCTTTTAAATTAGATTTCAAAAAACAGTGAGCTGCAGACCAGTGAAAGACCTGGTGGAACTATTCAAGCATGTATAATAAGGAAGAGTCTATTAGTATAGAATACTTCACTCAAAATAAAGTGAAGTCTTGAGGGGCTATAGACAAAAGCTTCTTTCTCTGAAATCTAGAAAAATCTTCATCAGTATATTACATAATTTCATGGCAGATCAAAGCACACTATGGGGGGGGCAGGGAATGACTACGCTAGAGGACTGTGTTGAATACCGACATCTCGTTTTGCTCAGATTTTCAATTTTTAGTCTTGGCACCAAGGACTGCATTATATTTAATTATTGTATAACTTTTCTCAAGCACATTTAGGCATCTTTGTATAATAAGGCACTATTATAGCGTTGCTATGGCAACACTAAGTCATAAAGACACACTCTCTGTCTGCACTGTTCTATGATTTTAAACTTTGGAGAAACTCTCCTTGAAAACTGCATAAAATCTAAGCCATAGCATTTCAGGTATGTTTTGGACTTGTTAGTGTATTTTTAGTTTTATTTTTGTAAAGTAAAAAGGAAAGAAAAAGGTCTTGCTTCAGGAATTGAGTTAGAAAAATGTATTGTCCACTTTTGCCAACAAAAGTGGATAACAACAACAACAATAATAATAATAAATGGAACTTTGAGTAACGCTGCACTGCATCTTCTGCTAACGGATTAGAGAGAGATTTTTGTTCCCTTTATAGCACTGAGTAAAATAGACCCACCTGTTTTACCAGTTAGGGCAAATATGATGAGTCAGCATCAGCAATTTTTATTTTTTAATTGTTTTTACATTATTTATTATGCTATTTATTATTACATTGTTATTTACAGACTGTAATTCTATGTTCTCTCTCTTTTTGTTAATAAACCTAACTTTTCTTATGGTAAAGTTGGAGCATCTGATAGATTCTGGCTTGCACATTCCTGATCATTTGTGCTCCTGATGCTAGCGGGTGCAGTCATAGGCAATCCCGCTTTCAATGCTATTCGCACATGCAGACATTTTGGGTGGTCACACTGCTTCATTTCCAATCAGTGCACATCCTGTAACTTCCTGCTGAAATCCCATCCCTTTTCATCCTACAAATGTTTGGGGTGGGGGGAGTTGTGCCGTAGCCTCTCTGGACAGCATTAATGAGATCGCATTGGGGAAGCATCACAGGACAACTAAAAAAGCAGCTGGTGAGCAGCAGGTTCAATCCCTAAAGGGAACATGCTGGCAAAGCAGACCCCTCCCCTCAGCCTGTGGGTCAACTGTGATCAGTCAGCTGATGTCATCAGAGTTGACAGGTGGGGGATGATTGACAGATGACTACCCTGTTCACCTGTAAAAGTTGGCCCACAGGAGTGGAAGAGATAAAGATCTGGCCCACCAGGCCAAAAATATTCCCTGTCCCTGCACTCGACTGATAGAGCACTTTGAGCCAGTTTAATTGCAAAAACCTTATTTCCAAAATGCACATGACTCTCTCCCATAAAACAGTGACAGTCTGAAGGCACTGCTGGTCATTTCTGGACTTCAGGGTCATGATAGGAGAAGCACCAGTTTTGTGCACTGCAAATATGCCCCAGAGAACTTTTGGTGGTGTCTTTTCCTAAAGAGAAGATATAAAATTCATATAATATTGTACTCCAGCAACAGCAACTAAAGTATCCCTCATATTCATCTGCTTCATGTAGGATGTGATAATTACTTGCCCAGAACAGAGCTTGGAAGTAATTTGTTACAAGTAACAAATTATTTGTAATTCATTACTTTTTTGAGGAATGAGTGGATAATTCCTTTACATTTTGCTTGAAATAGAACTAGGAGTAATTTTATTACTTTTGTGGAGTAATTGTAATGTTTCCAGCATTACTTTTGGGTATTACTTGAGGGGAAGCAGGGGAAGTCTTCTGCTCCTCTAATTTGTGGATGAAAATCATGTGCCTCAAACTGGGCTTCTGTGCAGCGTCGCTCTTCCCTCATGCTCTGTGGGTGGGTAGGAGGCAACGAGGGAGGAGGTGGAAAGTGAGACAGGGTGGAGTGGAGAAAACTATTGTTTTAAAAAACGGATGGTGGTGGTGAAGAATGGAGGGGAGGAGAAAAGGAGACGGAGGGCAAGAACATGGATAAAGGAGGAGAAGGAGGCAGCAGCAGAATGGACATAAAGTGCTGTGGAGGTGAAAGATGACTCTGTGTGTGTGTGTGTGTGTGTGTGTGTGTGTGAGAGAGAGAGAGAGAGAGAGAGAGAGAGAGAGAGAGAGTGAGAGAGAGAGAGAGAGAGAATACTGTGTTTGCACTTGGCACACAAAGTGGCCTCCACCACCCTCTCTGACTACTGTGCTGTATTTGCAGTATTTAAACTTTTTTACATCTCAGGGGAAAATGTTTGCTTGGGTGGGTGTGCCTTAGTTGGTGGCAGGGCAGGGTCCGGGAGGTGGTTAAGTGAGAGAGATTATGCTTGCTGGCTGAGTGGGGGTGGGTGGGGGTGGGGGTGGGGGTGGCACTTGGTTCGACATGCAAAGATCTGAGTAGTGGCATCTGCCTCCCTCCCCACCTCCCTTACCAGCGGAGAGACCACCATTGCTAGCTCAGAGCTTGGAAGATTACTTTTAAAAAGTAATAAATTACAGTTACAGTTACATGGCCCCAAAAAGTAGTAATTACTAATTGCTCAGAAAGTAATTGATTGCTTTACTTTTTCTCAAAAGTAATCACTACAGTTACATTTCAGTTACTTTTAAAAAAAGCGCCTACAAGGTGCTGGCCTTGGCTGCTGCAAATCTAAGTAGCCTAAAAGAACATTAAAAATAAACACACACATACAGACATAGTAGAATAATTCTTTTTATCCATCCTCTCTGATCCACCAGTTAAATCAGCTAGACTGGTGAGAACTAGGGAGAACTAGGTAAAAGATAAAAAACATTTACTCACATTTACTCACAACCTCCTCATATGTTAGAAACATAGGCTGTAGCTTAGATGAAAGAAAATAGAATTCTCAGTCCAGTTTTGGTGTTTGGTATTGATGCTCTCAGCAGAGAGCATCATTTGCCATGCAGCCTCTCTCTATGGTGGATAGATCAGCAATGGAGAATATTCAAAAAATCCTCCAAGACAAAGGAAGGAGGAAACCAGGTAACTAACTCCACCCATAAGGAAGTTATATCATGGTGAACAGGTACATGGGATATTTCTCCAAATATCCCCCCCCAAGTGAACATGCAACATTTGCCTATTCCAACACCCACAGCATCTCTGTCTTGCTAGGGTTCAACTTCAGACTTAGTTAATTGGCCCTCAACCAGCCCACCACAGAGTCCAGGAACTAGTCCAGGCCTTGCACAGCCTCTCCTGATTCAGATGTTACAGAGAAATAGAGCTGGGTATCATCAGCGTACTGCTGACACCTTGCCCCTAATCTCCTGATGACTGCTCCCAAGGGCGTCATATAGATGTTACAGTATGGGGGACAAGATGGTACCTTTATGGTCCTCAAGGATGGCTGATGGTCAACCCATACAGTATGGTGGAGAATATAGCTGCAGGCATTGCCTCAAGGAATAAAAAGAACGTCTGCAGACCTGGTCAGTTACTAGTTGAGCATGAGGAGAAGCTGTTTTCTGACAGGAATGGGCACCAGCTGGAGGCCCAGACTGGCTTCGTGATAGAACTAAGAGGGCTGCTGGTTTCCTTTGGTGACAGATCCTCAAGTGAGAAGTGGGTGCAATGTCTGCCCACTTCTAGTTTACCATGATGAGCCAAGAGGTATTAATTTCATACTAGAAAAGATGGCTGAAGCCTCCTGATAACCCCAGCAGCAATGGGTGTATCTGGCCCCTCATTTGACATTTGGTGCACATGCTGTATTACCTGCACATGCATCAGATTATTATAATCAAGTCTGGGGAATTCTGGATTGGCACAATACCTTAAGAAATATATTCCACCCAACTGGCAAACAGCCCCCCACCTCAGATAACAAACCCAAAAGTCTATATTCTGCCTACCCCTCTCCATGTATGTATGAAGCATCTCCCAGTTTTTTAACAGATTCCAAATGCAGAATTTGTATTTTCTGCCTGCAGAACTTGTTTTAGCCTTGGGTACATAGCAAAGCTGCCTTAAACTGAGTCAGGCCACTGGCCCATCTAGCTCACTATTATGTGTCCTGACTCGAAATGGATCTCCAGGCTCTCAGATACGGGTGTTTCCTAGCCCTATCTAAAAATGCAGGGACTGAACCTGACATATTTTGCATGCAAACCAAATAGTCTTGCCATTGAGCTAGAACCCTTCCCCAGTCACAAGAGCTGTGCTCTTTCAGGTTGCATTCCAAACTCAATATAATTTTTTGATTGTAAGTTGCTTTGGATTCACTATTGTGAAGAAGAGTGACTAATACATTTAATTAAATAAATTATATCAGCTAGGGAGTTCCACTGAGTTTATTCCATCTGAATAAGCACACAGAAGATTGCACTGTGAGTGCAATATTCTAAGCTTTGTAGATGTAACAAAAAAAAAAAGCTGAACACTGCTCCAGTAGTTTGTATTTTTGCAAAATGTTGAGCTTCTTGGAAATGCTGTTCAAAGATTTTATTCAGCCAAATAGTGATGCTGCAGTGTTCTGTTGATAGTTTTCAGGAGGTTTCAATCAGGAATAAAGTGCCCCACAGGGGAATGTGTCTGCAACAACTTATCCTGAAAGAGATCTCTGTAAACTGACTAAAGACTGTGGTTAATGTTTTCTTCAAGCTTGCACCTTTCAATTGCTTATTTTGGGGGATAATCTATAGGGGTTTGCTGTCACAACTGTGAACAGAGAACAGGACCTCAGATGTGCCCAGCTCTGTTCTGCAGCAGCACGTTGCAGGGGAATATTGGTAACAGAGAGGCTGCCTTGCAAGGCAGTTGAATCACTTCCCAGGAAAACTGTTTGAAAACCACTGTAACGGAAAACTGGCACTGCATGAATTAATAAAAATGGAAAGTTGTAGTTTCATACCAACTTTATTTCTTCCCCCCCCCCGCTTATGAATCACTTCTTTTGCACAACAACCACCTCAAGTTTACAATGAAATGCATGTGGTAGATTTAAAGGAATTGGATGAGGCTCTTTTAAGAGTGAGAAAAGTCTATTAATGGCACCATTACACTTTCTTATTTTTCTGGAAAGGACAAAGACAGCACATGCTGCATAGTAAGAAGTGAATCTTGTGCAATATTCAAACAGACTACCAGGAGGGAACAGGAGGCCAGTCCTGGGGGAGGGGGGAACACCATTTAGGTTTCGGCTGCTGTCCAGGTATTTTGAAGTCTGCTTTCCATAGGTTGAGCTTCATTTTACACAAGGAGGAAACCACTTCTAGACGCAACTCTTACATAGTGCTTCTCAAACAGGAACCCGTACAATATACCTGGGACAGAGAAATTATATGTGTTTTACACATGAAAGGAGCTTGCAAGGCTTGTAGCTCAGTCATGACCAGGTTTGCTGAGGTGGTAAACTAGTTTAGGACTTACTTCCAAAGACAGTATGTAGCCTTAAAAATGGAAGGTAGCAGTGAAAGCTGATCCACACATCAGGGGAGGCAGCGACAGGTGGGGGGGAGCCAGCGACAGGCACGAGGGGGGAGAGCCAGCGACAGGTGGGGGAGGAAGCGACAGGTGCGAAGGGGAAGCAACAGGCGGGAAGGGGTGGCAGGATGAGCGGTGGGGGCACACACACACGCACCATCATCACTCACCTTAGCTCTTCACATCTGCTTCTGCCTTCTCCTTCATCCTTGCCCTCCAGCGCGGTCTGGCTCTCCACTTCCTCCCTCGTGCCTCCTAACACAGAGCATGAGGGAAGAGCAACACTGCGCAGAAGCCCAGTGTGAGGCACATGTCTTTTGTCCACCAATCATAGCAGCAGACTTCCCCTGTTTCCCCCCCCCAGTAACGTCCAAATGTAACGCTGGAAACGTTACAGTTACAGCTGAAAAGTAATGAAATTACCACTCATTCTGTTACAAGCAAAATGTAACGAAGTTACCCACTCGTTAAGCAAAAAAGTAATGATTTACAAGTAACTCGTTATTTGTAACAAGTTACTTCCAAGCTCTGTGCTATTTTATGGATAAAAAGAATTATTCTACTACCTCTGTATGTGTGTTTATTTTTAATGTTGTTTTAGACTACTTAGATGTGCAGCAGCCAAGGCCAGCACCTTGCAGGCTTTTTTTTAAGTAACTGAAATGTAATTGTAGTGATTACTTTTGAGAAAAAGTAAAGTAATCAGTTACTTTCAGAGCAATTGTAATTATAATGGTGATTACTACTTTTTGGGCTATGTAACTGTAATTTATTACTTTTTTAAAAGTAATCTTCCAAGCTCTGGTCCAGAATGTGGATAATCCAGAAGAATGGATTTTGCAAACCTGCAAAATAATTGAAATTAAAAATTTAATAATCTTACACAAGAAAGTAGACCAACAAGGCCATTGGAAAAAAAAGTTGTGTAAAGTTTGGTGTTTGGTGAACAAGTGTCGAGCCAAGCAAAATTTCTCTATGAATGGACAGATAAAGGCTTTGAATGTCCTTGGATTCAGGGGTCCACATCTCTGTCCAGTGCAATCTGTGAGGTGAATAAATATGGAAAATATACTCATTTTTGAGTGGTGGATATTTTTCATCTGTACTGCGTGTGTGGTTATGTGTGTAGAAAACTGTTGACTTCACCCTGCTTTTCCTTTCCCTGAAACATCTGAATGTATTTACTGGCCCCAATTTTCATAAGTACCAGTATGATCTGTCTAAAAACATAAAAATATACATTTGAGTGCAATAGTTATTTAAGACACTGTGTCACAAACCTCAAAGTATGTTATGATGAACAGAAAGCAAAATGGCAATGAAATTTACTTTCTTTTTCTTCTCAGCATGACAATTAACCACCAAAATGAAGCAAACTGCATTTATTTACCATCATTGCATATTTTGTGGTTTTTTTATATTGTGTGCATGTTATGAAAATTTCAATAAAATAAATATTTTTAAAAAAATGAAGCAAGGTGGTACATTTGGCTAGGGTGCCAAGATGTGATCAAACCTGAAGAAAAGTGAAAGAAACATGGCAAGCAGAGACTGCAGCATCACAGTACATAAAAAAAATGTCAAGCTTGTGTAAAAAAAATGTTAGCAGGGCCAGCGCCAGGCATGACTGGGCCCTTGGGCACCAGCCTGCCCCAGGCCTGAGGTGTCATAGTCCAACACCCCCCCCTACAGACAGCATGGGGCTAATAAGCTCTCCTGTGTGCCCCACTTATCTCTTGCGTCATGTGAATGATGTGCACACATAGTGCGCATGCCCATCCTCAACCAAGATGGTAGCAAGGGTGTGAGCCCCTTAGGAAACCCCCACCACCATCTTAGGTGATGACAGGCATGTGTGCACAGCACGCACGGCATTCACACTGACAGGAGAAGTAGTTGGGGCGTGCAGGTGGGCTTATGGAAGCCTGTGCTGCCTGTATTGGGAGAGGGTGCCTGGGAGCTCCCTCTCTGCAATCTGCAGCAGAGTCGGGTTGCAGGACCTGCCACTGATGCAGATCACAGAACTGGAGCCCCAACCTCCCACCCCAAGCAGGAACCCTTCAGGGGCCCTTCTAGGCCGCAGGGGCCCTTGGCCACGGCCCAACCAGGCCACCCTCTGGCACTGGCCCTGGTTGCTAGAGCTGTAAAGGAATGTCCTGCAGTTCTACTTGTAAAACACATAATCGCTATACTTAAGGACAAGAGAGAGGAATCAGCGGCCCTCCAGATCCAGAACTCATTGGACGACAACTCCCATCAGCCCCAGCCAGCATGGCCAGTGTTCAAGCATGATGGGAATTAGAGTCCAGCAACATCTGAAGGGTGACAGGTTCCCCACCTCTGGTGAAGGGAACATTAACAAAAGGACCAGAATTTCTTTTGTTAATATCAACAGTTTGAGAGAATTAAGTCAACACCACAAGATTATACAGATGACATGCAATCCATGAGAGGAATCCCAAAGGGATTGCACAAGTTTTGGCAAAGAGCTTTATGAAATGGGGGCTGTGCCAGGGAACTTCAGCAATGTCAGAAACAGAGCCAGAATTCCATGGGAAAGGGAGCTGACAGGAAACGACAGCCTATACATTTCACTCACTGCCACTGCTAAACTACTTCAGTCATTCCTGCAGTTGCCACCTCTGCCTCTGTTGTTTCACACTGTCAGGGTGTTCTTCTCTCCTCTCTCCCCCCCCCCATTTCTCTTGCTGCTGTAATGGAACATGATCCATAAGCACATCAGAGCGCAGTCATTTTCAAGTCATTAGAGCCAATGTAGTGTAGAGCAGAGATTTGGCTAGAAAATCAGGAAGTCCCCAGTTGACATTGCTCCTCTGCTCTGCTCACTAGATAGTCTTAGGCAAGCAGCTCTTGATCTCTTTGGTCACATCTACACCACATATTTATTGCAAACAGCTTTTCCCAAAGAATCCTGGGAAGGGTAGTTTACCTCTCACAGAAGGGGAGGCCATGTGCTTTAAATATATAGTGTGAATGTGACCCTCAGCCTCAGTACCCCCATTGCAAAATGGGAGATAGTAATCCTGCCTTACCTTACAGGGCTATAGTAGAGCGAGCCAGGGTGGTGTAGTGTTTAGAGTATCGGACTGGACCTGGGAGACGAGGGTTCAAATTCCTGCTCAGCGATGAAACTCACTGGGTGATCTCGGGCCAGTCACTGTTTCTCAGCCTAAGTTACTTCACAGGGCTGTTGTGAGGATAAAATCAGGAGAGAAAGAACCATGTTTGTACACCGCTGTGAGCTGCTTGGAAGAAAGGTGGGAGATAAATGTAATTAATTAATTAATTAAGGGTGTGTGAAGCACTCTGAACATTTGAAATGTTAAGTATTAACACCAGCTTTTTAACACAGACATTTATCTTCATCTGATGTTGATATTCTCATTTTTGTTATTATTATTTTGTCCCTGTCCTATAGCACTGTGGTCAGGGCCAGACTATGAGCAGTCTGTGGTGTTGAGGACAATTTACAACTGGTGGTTAAGGGTGCTCCTACATCCAGTTAGGGTCTGACAAACAGGAATTAAGACTAAAGATTAAGACTTTAAGGGTGAATTCCTCTGCAAAGAACACAAGGGAACAGCTTTTGTAAAAGTGAGGAACACACTGAATTTCTTAAGGTTAGGGCAATGGTAAACCCCCTCTGAATACCGCTTACCATGAAAACCCTATTCATAGGGTTGCCATAAGTCGGGATCGACCTGAAGGCAATCCATTTCCATTTTCAACTAGTTTAATATAAAACAATTTGTTTGTAACTGGCTTGCTTTATCCTGCTTTTTCTGGTTCCAATAGTGATGTCCTTTAGCGCAGTTATTATCATTTTCGTCAAGAATTAATAACGTACAATGTGGGTGTAAATTAATTTATAATTTTCTTCTCTTTGCTCCCCGAAAGGTTGGTTTACAATTTATATTCTGTGTCTCGCCTTCCTGACCTAATTCCTTGCCTTTGTTCCCCCTTCTTTGTTTTGCTTTGGGATGTGAGGGGTATTGAAGCTAAAGTCCAGAATGACAAACACAGCTAGGACTAAGAAGGACCAATCCCATCCCATCCTTGTGTCTCACACTGTCAAGTTGTCTCTGTTTCCCAGGGATGGTTCCTGATACCTCTCCCTCATTGTCGGCATGGCACGTGCATGCTATTTAGCTGTATGCATCCTGCAAAACGGTGCTGTCCTGAATCCTATTAAGAGTCAAATTTCAACGCAGCAGTGCGGTATGCATTCATTCACACAGCATGCACAAGCATACAACGTACAGAGGTGTACATCCATGTCCTTCTACACTGCACACATGAGCTAAGGCATTAGATGCAGGGCTGGCTAGTATATAGTGAGCAGAGTGTATCTGTGTGAATGCTTTCCACTGTAAAAAAATGTAATTGTTGTGTCGGCATGTCTATTGTTCGCTATGGATGGGCTATATATCCACTGGCCACCTGCACATAAAAATGAATGCTTGCCACCACATGGATGTAAAACATGGCAAAGCCTGTTCAGCAGTTTAAGCTGTTAGCAAGGATTGTTCCTCCATAACTGCCACCACCCATTTTGTTTGTTGATGACCCAAAATAAATTCAAGCTGCATAGAATTAGATCTACTTTAAGGCTTGCGACCACCCTGTCTGCTGCAGCCAACATTCTGGATTCCTCTTGCTAATCTGGTCAATAAGCCCTTTTCACGAAAGCAATCTTTTTCACAAAATATCAGTGCAAGCATGTCATGAAATGAGGATTGTTTATTATGTATAGAGAAGGAATGGACTGAATTAGGAAAAGAAAGGTTTACCGCTTAGGTCGATACCTTCCTTCACCGCTTCCTAAAATGGGATTACCCCACAGGACCCCACACTTTTTACATGTTGCAAAATGTCTTTGTTCAGACCATTTTACAAAGTCCAGTATAGGAGCGAAGAAAGCTGCCTCATGCTGAGTCACCTCATAGGTCTATCTAGCAAGCTCAGTATTGTTTACACTGACTGGCAGCAGCTCTCCAGGGTTTCAGACAGGGAATCTTCCCAGCCTCACGCCAAGGTGCCAGTGATTGAACTAGGGACCTTCCCCATACAAAGCAGATTCTCTGCCACCAGGATACAGTCCTTTCTTCATATTTGCCACTGATTGCATGGCTCCCCTTGTCAATCCCTGACTTGGAGCCGGCCCAGTTAAACACTGGGTGACTTTTCATTCAGGCATTTGGTATAGACAGAGAAAAGAAGGCACCTACCAGTCCCATTGCTCTTTTCAAACTTAAAATATCTGACTTTGGTCAAAAGTCCATAATATAGCCAGGCCCTTGGGCTGATTAGAAGTGGGCAAACCATGAATGATGTCATACGTCAGAACCGAGGACCCACACTTCTGCCTAGTAACAAACTTACATTTAAATGTGAAATATCATGAAGGCAGCATGGCAAGAAAACAGCCAGAATACACAAAAATCTCAGAGGAGGGCCTGGTCAGGGAAAAAGTTTGACTAGCCATTCACTGTGTGGGAATTAAACTAAGATAATGCCATTAAACAGCAGGGCTGGCTTTGCCTTTCTGGTTGTCTCCCAAAATGGAGTTTGGCCTTTCTAAGATGGAATCCAGCTGGCTAAACTTTAGCAAACAGGGCCTACATTGAGCCAGCGTGATGTAGTGGTTAGAGTAGGACCTGGAAAACCAGAGTCTGAATCCCTCTTTGGTCACATAAGTGCTTTGGAGGAAAGGTAGGGTATGAATGTAATAACAGGAAAATAAAATAAATACATTGGTCATCACAATGTTAATCTGTGGTTCCCTCACCTGGGCTACTGGTTGGCTGACACAGACAGAATAGGGCTCCTCTAATTCCTTCTTAAGAGTCATCAAAAGCTAGTTTCGTCTGGGTGAACATTATTTCTCGCCCTCAGATAAAGGCATTATTTCAAAGAAATGCACAAATTCAAAAGCTGGACCTCCTAGGTGTTCATTAGAATACACCTAAAATGAGCCAAGCTCCCTTCAAACCCTTGTGGGATTCTTTTTTCAGTTTTGCTGGCAGACAGTTTTTGCTAAATCACTGGCCTGAGGAATGACTTCTGCATGATGACATAATCAAATATGAATTGGGGAGAAATGTTTTCAAGAGTTTAATGAGATTCTCTTTCATGGATGCATCACTGATGTCCTTGGCAATAGATAAAGGCAGCCAGCATTTCAACTGCAGAATACTCCATTCCAAAGTTTTAACAACACAAAAATGAAAACTTACTTTGTGCAAAAACGTGCCAGAAACCTTCCCCAAATTAAATCTGAGAAACTGAATTAAAGAAAGAAAGAGAGAGAGAGAGAGAGAGAGAGAGAGAGAGAGAGAGAGAGCGTCATGGTTTATGTTTGCATGGTGATGATTAAAATGATCTCATGGTGAACATTAGCATTAATGTTCTACTCAAAAGAGCAAAATTTAAAATAATTATAAATAAACTGCTGCATGTTCTTTCTTTTTTAAAAAATGTAATACATTTTCCCTATCATTGATGTTCTCTTTGCATACACAAACCATGGATTAATATGAATGACTATAAGAACTCCTAAGAGGCCATTATGGTTTTCCTTGCATTAAGAATCCACAGCCTAAGAAAAATTTACTCACTAGAACATAAGGACTCCATAGGATCTCTGAAATAACGAACAATTGCAAAATGATGCTTTGCTCCCACATATGTAGATACCCATTAGATTTTTTTTATCCTGAGTGATTCATTTTATAGCTGAAGGCGAATCTATTCAGCAGCAGTCACCTGAACTTTTTTCCTTTGGAAGCCTAAAAAAGTGTGCAGACCCAAAAGCACATATGCTGATATTTCTTCCTCTTCAGAATATTGTGAATATTCGCAAAGAGCTCCCCACGTAAGTGCTCCAACTCATTCCATGTATGCAGTGATGATGCACGCATGAAGTACCTGATCTCTCAGGGGGGTTCCATTCATTTCTACAGAAAGAATTGATCCATACAAGCAAAGAAATACTTGAGCACATTAACTTCCGCATGAGATATGAAACCCATATTTCATTATTAGTGACAGGAGCTATCCTATTGATTTTTGTGTCTGTGACCACATACATTTTGTAGCTGTCATTGCTAATAGTAGTATTAGGATTTTATGGCAAAAGGGCAACTAGGCCACAATCTGCCATATCTGCTTATTAAAAGGAAAGCTATTTATTGAATCTCCGAGTGGTTCTGAAAAAGAATGTCTTCATCTGATTATGGTTCCAGCAAATGCCATTGCAGTTCTGGACAAAACATCTTAGGAATATCCCATATAGACTTGGTGCCAGTATAGAGCATCCATGGTCAGTTGCCAGGGTCCCAGTGCCCCAAAGGGCCCACCAATGACACCTACCATAGGCGTCCCTTTAATTATTTTTTCCAGTGACTGAGAGCTGGGTGCCGGGGCACCATTTTAGTTTCCCACTACACTTACTCATTCCCTGGACTTACACGTACCCTGGACTTCAGGAAAGCCGATTTTAATAAACTCAGAACAATGGTAAGTAAGGTTCCATGGCAATCGACCCTAAAGAGAAAAATAGTCCAAGATGGGTGGGAGTTTCTAACAGAGGAAATTCTAAAGGCACAATGGCAAACAATTCTGTCAAGGAGAAAAGGGAGAAGACAGCAGAAGACGCCAATGTGGCTTCACAAAAAGCTTAGAGATGACCTGAAAACAAATAAGGACACATACAGGAAGTGGAAGGAAGGCCAGGCCACAAAGAAAGAGTACAGACAGGTATCATGGAATTGCAGGGATGGCGTCAGGAAGGCTAAAACTGAGAATGAGCTGAGGTTAGCAAGAGATGCCAAGAGCAACAAAAAAGCTCTCTTCAGGTACATCCATAGTAAAAGACAGAGAAAAGAAATGGTGGTACAGTTACTCAATGAGGATGGCAAAATGATAACAGATGACAAAAGGCAGAAGTGCTCAAGTTCCACTTTGGCTCAGTCTTCTCCCAAAAGAGGGTCTATGACCCTCCTGGGAAATGTGAAGATGAAGGGGTAGGATTGCAGCTTGAGACTGATTTCTGCTTTGAGCAGGGGGTTGGACTCAACGGCCTTATAGCCTTCCAGCTCTATGATTCTATGAAGTTTTCAAACAGAGCCCGACCTGCCATTAGGCAGAACGAGGCAGCAGGTGGTGAGGTGTGTGGAGCAGTGTTGAGGTGTGTGTGTGCCAAGAGGCCCACCTTGCTCTTTCTAAGCTAGTTTGCTGCCCTCAGATGCAGTGAAGGACACTGACCCATCACCAGTGTTAAAGTAACAGTCTACTGCCATTCCAGTCTGTTTCTATGTCTTTTGCCTCTGGCAGCAAAATGTCTTGGGCCAGCCCTGTTTTACATACTGATGTACGCTTTTGCCCTCCTCTGAATCCATTCCAATTTGTCTGCATCTTTCCTAAAGTATGATGTCCAGGACTGAAAGCAGTACTCAAGATGAGGCCAACCAGTGCTGAATAGAGGAACCAATACTTCATGTGATTTTGAAATTCTACTTCTGTTAATGCAGACTACAACAGCATTTGTCTTTTTTGCAGCCATATCACACTGTTGGCTCATATTCAGCTTGTGATCAACAACAATCCCAAGATCCTTCTCGCATGTAATATTACTGAGCCACGTATCCTGCATCTTATAACTGTGCATTTGGTTTCTTTTTCCTAGGTGTAGAACTTTATCAGGCACTTATCCCTGTTAAATTTCATTCTGTTGTTTTCAGCCCAATGCTCCAGCCTATCAAGATCCCTTTGAATTTTGTTTCTGTCTTCCAAGGTATTAGCTATCCCTCCCAATTGTGTATCATCTGCAAATTTGATAAGCATTTCCTGCACCTCCTCATCCAAGTTATTAATAAAAATGTTGAACAGCACTGGGCCCAGGACTGAGCCCTGTTGTACCCCATTTGTTACCTCCCTCCAGTTTGAGAAGCAACCACTGATAAGCACATTTTGAGTACAATTCTGTAGCCAACTGTGGTTCCACCTGATGTTCCATCCAGCCCACGTTTAGTTAGCTTGCTAATCAGAATATCATGGGGCACTTTGTCAAAAGCTTTGCTGAAGTCGAGATATATTACGTCCACAGTATTCCCACAGTATGCTAGGGAGGGGTTACCCAATCAAAAAATGAGATAAGATTAGTCTGGCTGGATTTGTTCTTGATAAATCCAGGTTGGCTCCTAGGAATCACTGCATTGTTTTCAAGGTGCTTACAGATTGACTGCTTTATAATCTGCTCCAGAATTTTCCCAGGGATTGATGTTAGGCTGACTGGTCTGTAGTTCCCCGGTTCCTCCTTTTTGCCTTTTTTGAAGATAGGGACAACATTACCTCTCCTCCAGTAATCCGGCGCTTCACCCAACCTCCACAATTTCACAAAGATAATACACAGTGGTTCTGAGAGTTCTTCAGCCAGGGCTTCAAAGGAAGATGTTCTTGACAATCTTTCCTAGCAGCTTGTTCTATTGCTGAGCTGCTTTCAAGAGATATTTGAAAAGTTTCAAAGACACTCCTGCTTAAATTTCCTCTACTGAAATCTTTCTCAGGTTAAAAAGTGCTTGATTCTGGTTGGTTCGTGTATAACGCTTCTTGCCCTTATTCACAGTGGACATGTTAAACAAAATGCTCTCCCTTCTTCTTTCATCCTTTTAAATATCGCAAACTGTTGACATTACTGAACCCATCTTCTTTTGTCTAGGCTCAAATACACACAGTTGCACATTAAAACAAAGCAGTAGTCACGCATTCACATTTTTCCCCAAAGCTTTATCAGCTGAGCTAATGGAGCAATTCACTACAGCTCACAGAGAAAAGAACAACTTTCATTGTTCTCTGCTCCAAGAGCTAGTTGTGATGTAAAGTCAGTGTTCATGGGTTAGTTTCTGGAATTATTGCTGTGGAAGCATGCATGAAGAAACTGGATGAAAACATATCCAGTTCTCATGGCTGCCTTTAAGCAAGCGAAGCAGACAGGGTGAAATGGTTTCACACCTGTGAGAACAATGCCAAAAGCCACCTGCAGAATGTAAAATATACGACCCCTGTAAAGAATATGTGTGTCTGTGTGTGTGTGTTTGTGTGTGATATATTAATAACGTATACTACTAGTAGTACCCTGAAAACTTTGGTTTAATTAATTAGCAATCTGTTTACCAAACTATAGCACTGTGTGATCTCACACACAGGTTACTTTTCCTTGGCTTGTCTAGATGCCTGTGCAACTTTTATGTGTGGTTGCTTAATAAAGAGACTGTGCTTTTCCAGCAATCATGTGCTCCAGGTTTCTTCAGTCTAACACATGGGATCATAAGCAAGTACTGCAGGCATTGCATATTCACACATTATTTCCGATAGCCGTACAAACCTGACAGCCACCCATGATAGTGATTCCTTGACTAGAAATTGCAAAATGCTTGTTTAATTAAAACTCTGTTAAACAGATATGCAACAAAGGCGTGGGCCTAGATCCAAAAGTTCCTGTGAGTAGACACTCCTGCTGGAAGAAAGAGGAAAGGTGGGTTTTGTGGATTCTTCCTTTCCCCTGTAGCTCTGGAGAGTTGGGGGACTGGGGGCCCTTCTGCTCACAGATGGGGCACTAGTGCTTTTTAATAAGTTAGGTGTGTTCTTACAATGTGTTTTTTCATGTGCTTTCTGTGTCAAGTAATGTCATGTAATGATGCACATTCTTCTTTTATAAGATGCCTTCAGAGTCCAGTCAAGCTTCTAAGTATAAACTCTATGGGTTGACTTGTATCTAACAAGGCAGCCGCATTAGGGCAAAGACTTCCACCTAGACAGTAGGACTTCCTCTCTCACTCCTCTCTCAGCACCCCTCCCCAAATATGTTCTGGGTTTTTCCTCAACCCTCTAGAGCAGATTTTGGGGAGGGGCAGGGAGAAGTGGTGCCATTGCACAGGCCAAAATCCTTCCAAGAACTTTGTTGGATGCAACCCTGTACCTTCTCTTTATACACTTGCATTATACTTGGTTTCCTCCAATTGTACCCATTGTTAATGCCCTTGGTGTAATATGACTCAAGTGTAAATGTTTGCGCAGAATGAATGTTCAGCTTCAAAAAGAACACTCTGCTACCAGAAGAGAAGCAACCGGAGATGCTAGCTTCATCACAGAGCCTGGTATTCCAACACGGCAAAACAAAACTGGCCAAAGATACCTGTCCATGCCCAAAATGCCTACTTGCATCGGAACTACACAGAACAGTGCCCAGCCAGGCCCATGTAAGTGTGACCTCAGTCCAGAAGAACAGCCCAAGGTCAGCACATACCCATTCTCTGGTGTTTTAGGACTAACGTCTCTCTGATCTACTGCTGACAGCCTGTGGTCAAGATAGCAAGGAATGTGAGATAAGCAGGCTTGTGGAACGGATCCCCTGATAGCTAGGGGTAAATAATATAAGAGCCTGGAGACAGTATTTTTGGGAGGACCGTGAGTGGTAGCCAAGAGCTCTGCATCCACGTGGAGCAACATAATGTGTCTGAAACCACAGCCCACTCCTTCCATCACTCTGCCCTACTAGATTGGCCATCTGCCTAGTCAGAGCACCTGTCATTCTTATCTTTATCTCTGCAGAGTGCGTGTGTAAGTGCACGAGAGCTCTTTGATTTTTGAAACTCTGTTCAATAAACATGGTGTCCCTACCTTTCACCTCCTTTTAGGAGCACCTCCAGTTCTTTGAGGTTGAGCTTTATGCACAACATTCTCTGGATCAAACCCATGATCTCTTGTTCTGTCCAGAGAAAAACTCCATCATATGTGGTTTCAAAGAACAAAGAACAACGGATTCCATTTGTGGTAGATTTCCATCCAGCATCTCCTAACTATCACCGAGCAATCAGGGAGAGCTACCCATTGCTAACAAACTCTGAGCATCTTGCTAGAGCCATCAAAAAGCCTCCTATTGTAGCACTTTGCCAGCCTAATTTACGCAGACTATTACTGACAGCTGTGCTTAAGCTACCTATCAGCAATCCTTGTCACTCCTAACACACCTGTGTGTACCTCATGGAGACAGCTATTTTCAAAAGCACTAGGACAGGCAGAAGACATTACATCAAACAGAACATCCTGCAGTTCCTGTAATATAATTTATGTCATCGAATGCAAAAGACTAGGATGTCATATCCAACATGTAGGAAAAACTACAACTGACCTACACACACGCTTCAGAAACCACAAATCAGCAATCTTGACAAAAAAAGTGGAGCAACCAGTTGCAAAACATTTCAACACTGAGGGCCACAGCCTGTTGGACTTTTCTATAACAGCTATAGAGATGCCAACAGATCCAGCAGCATTGACTAAGAGGAAAACTTTTGGATATACTCTCTGGCCACATTGGCACCACATGGCCTGAACCTGGAGCACAGCACAAACATCACTTAGCTTCTGCAAATGAAGCCCCTCTGAGCATTCCATCCTCAAAACTCTGTAACTCATAGAATCATAGAATAGTAGAGTTGGAAGGGTCCCATAAGGCCATCAAGTCCACCCCCCTGCTCCATGCAGGAATCCAAATCAAAGCATTCCCGACAGATGGCTGTCCAGCTGCCTCTTCAATGCCTCCAGTGTCAGAGAGCCCACTACCTCTCTAGGTAATTGGTTCCATTGTCATATGGCTCTAACAGTTAGGAAGTTTTTCCTGATGTCCAGTCAAAATCTGGCTTCCTGCAACTTGAGCCTGTTATTCCGTGTCCTGCACTCTGGGGCGATCAATAAGAGATCCCGGCCCTCCTCTGTGTGACAACCTTTCATGTACTTGAAGAGTGCTATCCTATCTCAGTCTTCTCTTCTCCAGGCTAAACATGCTTAGTTCTTTCAGTCTCTCCTCATAGGGCTTTGTTTCCAGTCCCCTGATCATCCTTGTTGCCCTCCTCTGAACTTGTTCCAGCCACCTTGGTAACAGCATTTGTATGTTGGAAACTGATGAAGGCAAAAGCTGAAATGTTTTGGTAGCACAATAAAAATCTCTGTTTTGTTAATCACAATTACACACACACACACACACCACACACACACACAGGGGAGGGGGAAATCAATCACCCACTTGTTCCAGCAGTGCAAGTGCAGGGTAGCAAACACCATCAACCCTAACTGGCACAGAGGCTCTTGGGCAGCTTTCCTGATGCACTGGACTTTTTTGTTGCAGGAAGGACAGGCAATCAAAACTCTTATCCCTTGCTTTCCTCATCTAGGATTCAGAGTACAGTATTGTGACACAACAGCTGACCCTTTGGGTAAGACTAAGTGACATCACTCTTTATGCCCTTGAAAGGAAATGATTTTTAATGTAGAAACTTAAGAAAATGAAGGGAAAACTGCTGTCTTCTGATAAATAAAACCTAGATCTCAGTAGAAAAGTAAAATGAATAAATATTAATTGGTATAAATAAATATGTGTTTACTCAGCTGAGCATTTCAGAAATGTGGGGCAATAAGATGCAAAGGATTGAGAAATCACTTCAAGGCTGGGCTTTTCCATTAACCTCTGCTCAACGGGCTTTAAAAATAACATCAAAAATGCTAGAATTAAGCTTAGTGTGCAATAGGTTACTTAACAGATGCAACCAGATACCCTTGGCCTATCTCTTTTTAACTCCCACACATAATATTGTTTCATAAACATTTTGGTACACTTAAGGGCGGCATATCTAAAGCTGAAATGAATCTTCACAGCAGACTTTGATCTTTCTTAATTTCATGGATTTGCATAAAGGGAATTGGAGTATTTGACAAAGGAAATGTATACAATAAACCTTCTTGTAGGCCCACACATACCACACATTTATTTTCAAATGTGCTGATTTTTCCTGTAAGCTCAGATGGAATTTGCATATGATAAAGTGGTCCACATGCTGCCAAAAAATGGGATGGGGAGCATAATTAATTGAGATCCAAGCACATAATGGAGGGCTCAGATGGCTGCTTTGCCAGACAGAGATTCAGGACCATCTCACAAGACGTGGATACCAAAAATGTGGAAACTGTAATTAATCATGTGTGCTGAACGCACATGTAGCAATTTCAACACATGCAAGAAACCGTAATTGACAGTGGATTCCTGATGCATGTACACAAGGTAAAACAAATGCACATATTTGTGTCACATATGTCAGACTACAAACAGAATCTGCGTAATTCCACACAAGGGAGCAACTCCTGCCTTGTACAAAGCCGCGTTCAGTTGAAACTGCCAAAATAACTTGAGCAGATGAAATATAAGACCTCAAATGGGTTGTCAGAACTGGCTTGCCTTTAGACCACTCTGAGGCTGTGCTCCCATGATCAAAAGCAAACAACTTTTTTTTTTTTAGAGTACCATACCGACAACATACCTTAAAAACAGGACTTACTATGGTTTTTCCATTTCTGGGGCGAGCCTGATTCTGCTGAATTCAGTTTAGAAAGGACAAGCATACATCCTACCAGTCTGAGTGCTGATTCAGGCTTATTCCTCCCCTCAAAAGTAACATAGCTTGTCCATCTTTTTTGTTAATTTTAAAGTGCTTTATTAAGTTTAGTGTACATTAAGTACATTCATCCCGCTTTAAACAAACTTAACATAATAATAATAATAAATAATAAAATTTTATTTGTTAGTCGCCTATCTGTCCGAATTAACGGACACTCTAGGCGACTTACAGTAACATGATAAAATACAATAACAATCCAGAACACAATTATCCATTAAAACTAACATCAGAACATCAAGTAGTACATCAAAAGCTAAGCTACCCCAAAATTTCTATAGGCCTGCCTGAATAGCCAGGTCTTAAGAGCTCGGCGAAAACCCATCAGGGAGGAGGCATGTCGAAGATCATAAGGGAGAGAATTCCAGAGGGTGGGGGCCATAACCGAGAACGCCCTCTCCCTGGTCCGCACCAGCCTAGCTGTTTTGACCGGTGGGACTGAGAGGAGGTCCTGTGTGGCTGATCTTGTAAGGCGGACTAATTGGTGATACTGGAGGCGGTCCTTCAGATAAACTGGGCCGAAACCATATAGGGTTTTAAAGGTCAATACCAACACCTTGAATTGGGCCCGGTAAACTACTGGTAACCAGTGTAGATCTACCAACACTGGGGTGATGTGATCTCGGCGACGGCTATGCTTAATCAAGCGTGCCGCCGCATTCTGTACCAGCTGCAATTTCTGGACCGTTTTCAAGGGTAACCCCACGTAGAGCGCATTACAGTAGTCTAAGCGAGAGGAGACCAGGGCATGTATCACTCGTGGGAGCAGATGCAAAGGAAGGTAGGGTCGCAGCCTCTGTATCACATGTAGTTGATACCAAGCTGCCCGACTCACTGCTGAAACCTGAGCCTCCATGGACAGCTGGGAGTCAAGAATGACCCCTAGGCTGCGGACCTGGTCTTTGAGGGGTAATCTCACCCCATTAAGCACCAAGTCAATGTCTCCCAACCTTCTCCTGTCACCCACGAGCAACACCTTGGTCTTGTTGGGGTTTAGTTTCAGCCTGTTCTCGTCCATCCATCCACTTACGGCCTCCAGGCAATTGGACATGGTCTGTACAGCCAGCTCTGGTGAGGACTTAAATGAGAGATAGAGCTGAGTGTCATCTGCATATTGGTGACACTGCAGCCCAAAACTCCTGATGATAGTTCCCAGCGGCTTCACATAAATGTTAAATAGCATGGGGGAGAGGATAGAACCCTGTGGTACTCCACAGTTAAGAGGCCAAGGGTCTGAAACCTCATCCCCCAATGCCACCCGTTGGTACCTGCCTGAGAGATAGGAATGGAACCACCGTAAAACCGTGCCCCCCATTCCCAATCCCTCTAGGCGATTTAACAGAATACCGTGGTTAACGGTATCAAAAGCCGCTGAGAGATCCAGGAGGACAAGGAAGGTATATTCTCCGCTATCCAACGCCCTCCTCATATCATCCACCAGAGCGACCAAGGCTGTTTCAGTTCCATGTCCGGTCCTGAAGCCCGATTGGAAAGGATCTAAATAATCTGCTTCATCCAAGTGTGTCTGTAGCTGTTTGGCCACCACTCGCTCTATCACCTTGCCCAAGAATGGTAAATTAGAGACTGGGCGAAAGTTGTCCAACTCTTGGGGATCCAAGGAGGGCTTTTTTAAGATGGGCTTTATCACTACCTCCTTGAGGGCTGATGGTATTGCACCCTCTTCCAAGGATGTATTTACCACTGCCTTGATCCCTTCGCCCAGTCTTTGTTTGCAGCTCATAATGAGCCACGCAGGGCAAGGATCAAGCAAACAGGTGGTTGGCTTCACAGTAGAGAGCACCTTGTCCACTTCATCAGCGAGGAGAGGCTGAAACCGATCCCACCGGACCGGAATGCAACTGGCCGACTCTGGCCCACTTCCTGTATCCACGGCGTATGGAATCTTGCTCTTCAGGCGCTCGATTTTATTGGCAAAGTGTTTAGCAAATGTGTCATAGGAGGCTTTAGAGTGCTCCATGGGTTCCTGGGCAACTGGACCGACCAGGCTTCGGACCACTTGGAACAACCTCCTGGGACAGCACTCTGCCGACGCAATAGAGGCAGCAAAAAATTTCCTCTTTGCTGCCTTTGTTGCCGTCTGGTAGGCTGCTATTGCTGCTCTAACCAGTGTCCGATCGTCTTCAGTGCAAGATTTCCGCCACTGGCGCTCTAGTTGTCTCACCTCCTGTCTCAGACCCCGCAACCGTGGTGTATACCAAGGTGCTATCTGAGTTCTATTCAGAGGGAGAGGACGTTTCGGAGCCACCCGGTCTACCGCCCTGGTGATCTCCCTGTTCCACTCCACTACCAGGGTTTCCACCGGGTGTCCTTCAGTCAGCTCCAATTCCCCCAGCGCATTCAGGAATCCCTTAGATTTCCATATGAAGCTGCCTTATCAAACCATTGGTCCATTTAATTCAGTATTGTCTGCTTTGACTAGCAGCAGCTCCTGAGGCCTTTAGACCAGGAATTTAGCCCTACCTGGAGATGCCAGGGATTCAACCATGGACCTTCTGCATGCTTTTAAATGTTGACAAATAATACTTTGGGGAGGATAGGGGAGTTGCTTTAGTACATCACTGATTCCAGCCAGGCAGTACTGCACACAGCTGGTTTCTTTCTGATGGGATACAAAATCATTTTAAGTGTGATGTTACCTCTGTACAAATATCAGAGTGTGCTTCCACAGTGGGCACACTGCCCAAATGATTGACATCTGTGTGCACTCTTAGAGACCTCTGTAGGGGTTATTTGGACAGGTGTGCCTTAATTCTGTACTGTTACCTGTTCTTCATATGAAGTAAGTCAGGGATGGGCAGAAAATAGATCAGAATCTACTGGTAGACCTCTGGGTTGTTTGTAGCAGATTGGCAAGTATTTTTGACTCCCAGTTGTCTAAGAACAGTGCCTGGGTTTGCTTTTTCCCTCCTCCTGTCCAATCCCTTTTCCTTTCATATGGTGACTTTTAGATTGTGAACCTGAGGGCAAGGACTCTCTTACCACTGACATTTGTAAGCCACTCTGCGAGACTTTTTTTGACTGAAGAGCGGATAAAAATGCTTTAAATAAACAAACAAGCAAATGACTAAATATACATTGGCAATGACAAAGTGACTCTTCCCCACCAATAAATCAATACAGTAAATAAAACTGCTGAAATGAAGAAAATGTAGGGTAACCTCGAATGGATTTTCATGTGGAAGGACTGTGAGCACAGCTTGGTTCTGCTACGCAAAACAAATCCCAGTGCTCAGCAGCTGCTAAAGGGCACCATGCTCTTTAATTCTATGTCTTTTGTGCCTGGTTCAAGCTGGGGGATCTCAGGGTTCTAGGAAAACACAGAGTAGATCCTGCAAACCTGAAGTTTGCCCACTCCTGAAGTAAGCAGTATATTCCCTGCTTTTCCCCACAAAGATGGCAACACCCAGTAAAGTAATGAAAAGGATATGAAATTGTAAACTGGAATTCCCAATTCTGCTTCCTAGACTGAAAGAAAATAGTTCACTTCTCAGGAAATAGTTCTCTTCTTTGTTGCAGAAATTGGCTTCTCTCTTACCACAATAGAGGTACCCTGGGAATGAAGTCTATGTTAATCAAGGGTGATGAGCCTCTCTTCTCTTTATCTGGCCCCAGGGATTCTCCGCAGGCCACCCCCTCTTCCTAGGCCTTGTATCCTCCTCAAGTGCTTTTACCTGACTGGAGTGTGTCCTTAAACTGGGGTATTCCCTTCTGCTGCCTGGATGGAGATGTATGTGTGTGTGTGTATGATGTGTGTGTGTGGGTAGAAATGGCTGCATCCATTGCTCTGCCCATATTTGTTTCTGTGTCTTTCCACCCATTTTTGACACTGGCTCCACCCACTACTGTCATGTGGCCCACAAGGGAATGTGGCCCTTGAGCTCTCAAAGTTTCCTCACTCCTGCTGTAAATGTTCACATGAGTAAATAGTTCATCAGCGGACAATACAAACCTCTTTCAAATAGGGAATCCGACTCTCTGTTTTGTTTCATACATACAAACATTTATCAGATGGAAACTTGCCATAGTTGGTTAACCTGAAGCAACTGTTAATGCGGACATTGCCTAATAAGAATATTTTCTATTGTTGGATATATTTAATGCGTGTGTGTGTGTTTGATATGTGCCTTCAAGTCAATTACGACTTATGGTGATCCTATGAATCAGCAACCTCCAGTACCATCTCTTGTAAACCACCCTATTCAGATCTTGTAAGTTCAGGTCTGTGGCTTCCTTTATGGAACCAATCCATCTCTTGTTTGGTCTTCCTCTTTTTCCACTCCCTTCTGTTTTTCCCAGCATTATTGTCTTTCTAGTGAATCAGGTCTTCTTATTATGTGTCCAAAGTATGATAACCTCACTTTCATCATTTTAGCTTCTAGTGATAGTTCTGGTTTAATTTGTTCTAACACCCAATTATTTGTCTTTTTTGCAGTCCATGGTATGCGCAAAGCTCTCCTCCAACACCACATTTCAAGTGAGTTGGTTTTTCTCTTATCCGCTTCTTTCAGTGTCCACCTTTCACATCCATACATAGCGATCGGGAATACCATGGTCTGAATAATCCTGACTTTAGTGTTCAGTGATTCATCTTTGCATTTGAGGACCTTTTCAAGTTCTCTCATAACTGCCCTCCCCAGTCCTTCTTCTGATTTTTTGACTATTGTCTCCATTTTGGTTAATGACTGTGCTGAGGTATTGATAATCTTGACAAGTTCAATGTCCTCATTGTCAACTTTAAAGTTACATAAATCTTCTGTTGTCATTACTTTAGTCTTTTTAACGTTCAGCTGTAGTCCTGTTTTTGTGCTTTCCTCTAACTTTCATCAGCATTCGTTTCAAATCGTTACTGGTTTCTGCTAGTAGTATGGTATCGTCTGCATATCTTAAATTATTGATATTTCTCCCTCCAATTTTCACACCTCCTTCATCTTGGTCCAATCCTGCTTTCCGTATGATATGTTCTGCATATAGATTAAAGAAATAGGGTGATAAAATACACCCCTGTCTCACACCCTTTCATATGGGGAACCAGTCAGTTTTTCCATATTCTGTCTACAGTAGCCTCTTGTCCAAAGTACAGGTTGCGCATCAGAACAATCAGATGCTGTAGCACCCAGAGCTTGGAAGATTACTTTTAAAAAGTAATAAATTACAGTTACAATTACTTGGCCCAAAAAAGTAGTAATTACCGTTACAATTACAATTGCTCTGAAAGTAACTGATTACTTTACTTTTTCTCAAAAGTAATCACTACAATTACATTTCAGTTACTTTTTTTTGAAAAACTCCTACAAGGTGCTGGCCTTGGCTGCTGCACATCTAAGAAGCCTAAAACAATATTAAAAATAAACACACACACACAGCGGGTAGTAGAATAAAAAAAATTATCCATAAGATTAACATAATGACATAACAGAATCTCACATCCCCCCAAGCAATGAAGATACCCCAACTCTTGAAATCAAATTTTACACTTGAAATGCTTTTATAATATGTTTCTGTTATGTCTCAAAAGAACAAGATGCTCAAAGAGCATGTCAGACAAGGAATGTCTTTTTACAGTCATTACGTTGCCACCAGTACTGAACAGGCGTTCTACTGCAGCACTTGAAGGCATGCCTGTGTTGTGCTGCAAAAAACACCGCAGCACACGTGGAAAGCCATGGAGTGATGACACTTCCCTGCTGGGAGACCTCAGGTACCTCACCAGTTCCTCCTCAGCAGTGTCCACTGCTGACTTCTTGCCCTGGGGCAGAAAGTTAAAGAAGTCATCTTCTAAGTCATCTCCTTCCTGGTCTTTATCTGAAGACTGATCACTGTCCTCATTAAGTACACCCATCTTTATTTCAGCTTTCAACAAGGCTTCCATTGTGTATCTAAGAAAGAGAGAGGATATGTTAAGACATATATGTTAGGAAACCATCATCTGCTCTTCATTTCCTGATGCTTGTCATGTCCCCTGGTTCAGGGTCCAGCCTGAGCCTGTGGATGATGACATGGAAGGTAGGAAGGTGACCAAGTCACCACACTCATGGGGCAGCACAGCAGACCCTTAAGGATTACCTGCAGCAACCCAAGGTTGTGATGAGGAGCCCCAGGAAGAAAAGGCCCAGCCCCTGCCTACCACCTTAAGCCCTCTGATGCCTCCCTTGAGACAACATTTCCCTTGGAGTAATCCACCCAAAGGGCTTCCCTAATGTTCTTACTTGTTGGTATGGGTGGTGGCCTGACACGATTCCAGCCGATCTAGTTTGAAGCGAGGGTGTACGCAGGCTGCCAGAAGAAGCAGATCCCTGCCAGATCCCCACCTCTCAAGGGTTGTCTGCTGCTGCTTCAGCATTTTGGGAGGAGGGGTGTCATGCATTGGTTCAGGAAGGCCATGTCTCCTTGCCTTTATTGCTTCTTCAATTGCTCTCAGCTTCTCAGGGTGTGCCCTCTGAGGAAGAAGAACAAAGCATGAATCCAAGAAAAAATGGAAGAGGAACTTCACAATTTAAACATAAATAGACAATGGACACTCTTTGAGGACCAGCATGACAAAGGCTTACCTCAAAATGTTTCTTCACATTGGATGAGGGGGAAACAGCTGATCTCAGATTTTTGATCCTTGGAAGGCAGTAATTGCATCGTACAACAACATTTTTCCCACTCTGGCTCACAAATGTACAAGCTTTCTCAAAGCCAAACCATGGTACTTGCTGTTCTGCAGATGTGGCTGTGGGCAACTGGCACTGCTTCATGCCCTCCTCCTCCTCGTGCACAGGGCCTCCTTTCTGAACCTCACTTTCTAGTTTTGCCTCCTCAGGATCAACAAGCTGTGACGCAAGTGGCCGCACTAACTGACTGCTGCTCTCAGCAGCAAAACCTGCAACAGGCGTCTCTTTAATAAACAAGAGATAATGCTCCTATATGGGTGAACTTCAGCTGTGATGTGCCCCCATCTCTTCCCCATGCTGCAAGATCCCCCAGTCAGAGTGGAAGTAAGCAGGTTGGTAGCACAATTAAAAGAGATCCTATTTGCTCACTGAATAACCCTGCCTGGGCCAGTCTAACCTACTATCTCACAGGGTTGTTGTGAGAACAAAATGAGACTAGGGTTCAAATCCCCACATAGCCATGAAGCTCATTGAGTGACCTTGGGCCAGTCACTGCCTCTCAGCCTCATGAAAACCCTATTCATAGGGTCACCATAAGTTGGAATCAACTTGAAGGCGGTACATATATTTTTTATTTTGAATATGATGATTATGATAATAAATATGCAGCATTTCAAATTAATTCTGTATGAGAAGCATTCCATGCCAAGCTTGGAAAACCAAGGATGAGGTATAAAATGTAGACAAAAATACTTTTGACAAAATGCCGTTTATATTTTATATATATGAGACTGGGTAGGGAACATTTAATCTAGCCTACTTGCTTTCAGCAAGAAGGGTTAAGTGCCTTCAGGCTAGGGCAGTCACCAGAAGGCCACAGCAGAGACAAAGGAGCCTAGTGTTGTGGAGATGTTAGATGGGAGCTTTGGGGAGTAAAGATGGAGGCTCCTGAAGGCTGCAATTCTAAACACACTTACTAAGGGATTAAGCCCCATAGAACTCAACAGGACTGACTTCTAAGTAGATATAGTTTGGACTGTGCTGTTGGTAAACCTTGACTAGGGTTCTTCTGCAAAGACATCCATATCCAAGCAGGGTTGGCAACCCCCTGCCTGGAATACCCTGCCCTTATCTTTTAATGTGGCTGCTCCAAATGTTTTTACAGATTTGACCCTTTACTTCAGAAAGAGGTCTGAAAAATGAGTAAGAGTAAGAAGTATCTTTTAAAATTGTTCTTTTCAATTCACTCTTGAATGAACATCATACCTAGGGCAGATCCACACCATTCCTTTAAAGCACATTCAACACCCATTTGAAGCACATGAATCCCACCACAGAATCATGGGAACTGCAGTTTGTTAAGAGTGGTGAGAACTATAACTGTGAGGGGGAAATGACACTTCCCAGAATTCTTTAGGGGAAGTCATGTGCTTTAAATGCGAGTTGGATGTGCTTTACACATATTGTGTGAATCTGCTTAATAAATTTGGCCTGCATGTAAATTGTTTTAATTAATTTTTCAAAATGAAAATAAGCTATAAAGTGTAGTGGGTGACCATGGGCTACTCACCATTGCTCAGCCTATCTGCCCCTCAGGATGAAAACAATGGAGAACCATGACTACCCCAAGGCATACTTAAAATGTAAAGGAAGTATTGTACAACCATAGTATGCAATTGGATACTTATAGGGACACAGCATGACAAAACTGGGTGGAAGTAAAAGTTCTACACTTAGGAAAAAGAAACCAAATGCACAGTTATAAGATGGGGGATACTTGGCTCAGCAGTACGACATGCAAGAAGGATCTTGGAATTGTTGTTGATCACAAGCTGAATATGAGCCAACAGTGTGATGTGGCTGCAAAAAAGGCAAATGCTATATCAGGCTGCATTAACAGAAGTACAGTTTCCAAATCATGTGAAGTATTAGTTCCCCTCTATTCAGCACTGGTTAGGCCTCATCTTGAGTGCTGTGTCCAGTTCTGGTCTCTGCACTTCAAGAAGGATGCAGACAAACTGGAACAGGTTCAAAAGAGGGCAACAAGGATGATCAGGGGACTGGAAACAATGCCCTATGAGGAGAGACTGAAGGAACTGGGCATATTTAACCTGGAGAAGAGAAGACTGAGGGGAGATATGATAGCACTCTTCAAGTATTTGAAAGGTTGCCACACAGAGGAGGGCCGGGATCTCTTCTCAATGATCCCAGAGTGCAGGACACAGAATAATGGGCTCAAGTTGCAAGCAGCCAGATTTCGACTGGACATCAGGAAAAGCTTCCTAACTGTTAGAGCCATACAACAATGGAACTAATTACTAGAGAGGTAGTGGGATCTCCGACACTGGAGGCATTCAAGAGGCAGCTGGACAGCCATCTGTCGGGAATGCTTTGATTTGGATTCCTGCATTGAGCAGGGGGTTGGACTTGATGGCCTTATAGGCCCCTTCCAACTCTACTATTCTATGATTCTATGAAAATATTTATATAAGCATGACTATCAAATATGTTTATTTATATAACCTGTAAAGATATTTATAGTGCAATCCTATGTTTGTTTACTCAGAAGCAAGTCCCAATGTATTCAATGGGGCTTACTCAACCAGGGAAAACTGCAGCCTCAAGTGATAAGGAACTTGTTCTTTTAACAAGTCCTTTGAGAGCTTATCCCAGTCTGCGTCTGTGTTGAAATTGCTTTTTAATATGTTTTTAATTTTTTTCTTAAAAAAAATGTTTTTAAAGCTTTTAAAAATGTTTTTAAAGATGTTTTGTTTTAATATATTTTAAAGTCTGTTTTTATGATTTTTAAAGTGTTTTTAGTGCTTTTGTTTGCTGCCCTGGGCTCCTACAGGGAGGAAGGGTGGGATATAAATAAAATAATAAAAATAAATAAATAAACTTCATTCATTTAAAAAAAATGAGTATTAGTTTCCTACATAATAAAAACTGTGATAATCCCTGCCTAATTTCTTTAAAAATAGGGTTGGAGGGAGAGAGATTTACAACACAAACACAAGTCTGCACTTTACTCACAATCATGAAAGGGCGGGGTTGCTCTCCGGGGTAGAGAGGAGCCCTGTGCATCACCTGCTACTCAATCCTTTTCAACTAGAGATGCCTGGGACTGAAACTTGGGCCTTGTGTATGCAAAGCGTGCGCTCAACTGTATGGTCGTAGCAGTAGAGGCTGACGGCTCTGATGTCAGTGGGACAGTGAATCCACTCTGAATCTCAACTTTCAAGGAGCTGTCCACAGTGCTGAGAACCTTGGACAACTACTTGACCTGTTCGAACTAAAATCCAGGGCGGATTCACTGCCCCACTGACATTGGAGACACCAGCCTCCACTGGATCTAAGTATATTTACGGAAAGTCTACTGTATATTTTTAATTCAAATGAACTTCAGTCACCCACCACAACCTTTGACTGTCAAAGTGGTATGAGTGTTTATGTGACCTAGGGCTATGGGGAAATAGATCATGGGAATTCTCCATAAACTATGTCGTATTTTAGCCATGAAGCTTACTGGGCCACTCACTGTCTCTCAGCCCAGCTTCGCACTCAAAGTTATTGTGGTAATGGCTGGCATGGCAGAGAGCCAGTCTCCTGACACCAACACCGCTGCCACTTACTGGACAAGACTGCGGCATGGCAGGGTAGTGGCAAGGTCAGGGCTGTGTTTCTGCACTGATAGGGTCAATTTTGCTCTCCCGCTGGTGCGTCCATGAAGCCCTATGATGCCCTGCACCACTCCAGTCCCATCCTGGTAAGCTGAAGTGATGCTGGTGGAGAGCTCTGTTGCTCCACCCCTCTACACTGGCTGCTGCTGGGTTCCTGTGAAGATAAAGCAGGGTGGAGAGAACCATGTTCACTACCCTGAGCAACTTGAAGGTAGAATAAACTGTTTATGGTAATAATGCTCCCTTTGTGGCCCTTTCATCACTCCTTCTAATAGCACACTCAAGTGGTGAGTGCCCACTGGATTACAGCCAAAATGAGGTCACTGAAACATGAGGGAAGTATTACCATGCTTGGGGAAACTCATATCTGAGGTTCTAAAAATGCTAGAAACACACTTTTTGAAAAAGAAAGCAAGCAAGCTGGTAACGTTTGGATTTTGGCTCATCCTGGGGACACCAAAAAAAGTTTTGGAAGGTGCCAGGTTGGTGATGCCTCATGAAGTGTCAGCTGCAAAAGAAAAACAGAACGTTGGAGGAAGGGAATAGTGGCTTGCCTTACCTGGAAGAAATAACTGGGTGAAGTCCTGAACAGGAACATGCCTTTAGGAGGAAAGACACACTGCAACGTTTTATGGCATGTCTCACCTCTTCTCTGTTAGAGGCTTGGTACTCTTGCTCCTGTTGCTCACATTTTCTGTATTTTAAATTTGCCCAGAAAATGAATATTGTTCTGCTCTCTTCATGCCTTTATTTTATTTTAAACAAGGGGGCAGCTTATAATGAGCCACAGAAATTGTAAAGATATTCAGAGCAGGCAGCAAGATGGACATAATGTTCTTGTTGGGTAATTTTTAGAATATTTGCATAATCATCAGTCATCATCGTTTATGTGGCAGCACTTTAGAGTGCTCAAAGAGCCTCGCACACGCTATCATGGTTGTCCTTACAACTCAGTAGTGTTGGTCACTATAATTGCAGAGTTGGAGGACAGGGCACACATGCTGTCTCTGTAACAGGGCCCATGTTTAGCTTCACTGAGTGCAGCTGAGGGCTCCTGAGAGTCAAGTCCATATTTGAGCTGGAGGGGCAAAGGAGATTCTCATTCCCTCTCTCCAGGCCGATCTACTTTTGTTCTATTAGATTATTCTGCTTGCTTGAGGCTATCATGCATCTGCTGGATTCAGGACTAGGGCTGCCAGGTCTCCAGTTATTGCCCAGACTCAGACCCAGATTTTTTGGGTCCTCTCAAGGTCTTTGGGTGAGTCACCCCAATCTCCAGACTCTCAGCTTTCATTTTTTAAAAGAAGTGTCTATGTGGTCTGGTTCAAGACATATACATCAAAATGTCAGCAACCTCCCCTGCAACTTCTATTAAATGAGCTTGTAGCTGGCTGCTCTAACCCCACCCTTTCAGGTTTGTAGCCAATAAGTGAAGTCAGGGTTGTGATTGACAAGGGATTTGCTGACCTCTAGCCAATAGCTAGAACTAGGGTTGCCAGGTTCAGTCCCTGAGACTGATCCTGTATCTTTAGGAGAAAAGAAAGTCAGCCAAGTGCAGGTGTTCTTGCAACCCTGTAATAGGAAAAACCACAAGGTGGAATTCTCCCTTCCCCCTGCACAACTTTTAAAGATACAAAAGACCTCTTGGTTGCCAGGCCCAGCCTCCGAGAGGTCTTCTGTATCTTTAAAAGTTGCGCAGGGGGAAGGGAGAATTCCACCTTGTGGTTTTTCCCATTACAGTATTGCAAGAACACCTGCACTTGACTGACTTTCTCTTCTCCTAAAGATACAGGATCAGTCTCAGGGACTGAACCTGGCAACCCTAGCTAGAACCCATTGCTAGTCAAGAAAACTATTGTCTTTTTCTGCTTGTCTGAAAATCTCATAAACTGAGTAGGTTTATCGCTCTCAGCAGTACCAAAAGTCCATTTCTCTCTGTGTTCAGGTCAGGAGATGTAGAACAAAAAATCAAGTCAGGATTCCCACATACCTGGGGTAAACCCCACTGAATTCAATAGGACTTACTTTTGAGTAGACATGATTAAGGCTGTGCTGTAAATCAATATGACTTTTGAGTGAACATAGCAAAAGATTGTGTTTGTGTTGTAAATCTTTCTCTTCCTCTCCAATCCTATTTTAAAGCAATTAGGCAGGACTTACCTTGGTGTCACTGCTTTTATTTTGTAGGAAAGTAATACTGATTTTATTTTTTAAAAAATGTTCTGCAATGACCAACTGGTTTTGACAATATATGAGGTGTATGTATTTTTACATCTCTCTAGTATGTATGTATATGGAATCTTTCCAACAACCCTGTGAGGGGTGGGTACATTTGGAAACCAAGGCAGCTTACAACAAGAAATAAATCTATTTAAAATCTAATAACCACAAAACAAGTATAAAACTGTTTTGCAACTGCTTAAAATGGCATAATTCTGAATTTTGGGTTGGGCGCATGAAGTTCCATATCACTTGAGGTTGCAGTCCTGTGCACACTTCCCTGTTTGAGTAAACCCCATTGAATACATTGGGACTTGCTTCTGAGTAAACATACATGGGATTGCACTATAAATATCTTTACAGGTTGTGTAAATAATAAACATCTTTGACAATCATGCTGATATGAATTTTTTCACACTATGTCCCGATAAGTATCTGATTTCACACTACAGCTATACATTATTATTTCCTCCACATTTTAAGTGTGCTCTTTTTCCTTGGGGTAGTAATCAGGGCTGGCTCCAGGCATGCTGGGGCCCTTGGCCATCAGCTTGCCCCGGGCCCCTGCATGTGCACGCATGCCCCCCACGCCCCCCACCTACCTGTCTCCTGTCTTTTACCATTCCCCTTAACAAAGATGGTGGCTGCAGTTTCCCTAAGGGGATGACACCTCTGCCACCATCTTTGTTGATGGCACATGTATGTGCGCTATGCATGAGGGCTTCAGTACCTTAAGGAAACAGCGCCCACCATCTTCGTTAAGCGCAATGGTAAAAGACAGCAGACAGGTAGGTGGGGGGCATGGGGGGTCCGTGGATTGCAGAAGGGGAGCGGAGGGGCGGCTAAGGGGCCCCCTGTAGCTCCAGGGGCCGTTGGGCCAGTGCCCCACCTGGCCACCCTTTAGAACCGACCCTGGTAGTCATGGTCCTCCTCTGTTGTTTGAGAGGCAGATTAGGCTGAGAGATGGTGAGTAGCCCATGGTCACTCAGTAAACTTGGTAGCTGATTTCCATTTTAAAAAATTAATTAAAATGATTTACATGCAGGCAAAGTTTATGAAGTAGATCCACTCAATATATTTAAAGCACATCCAACTCACATGCCTAAACAAAAATGTTTTTAGCAGGTGCCAAAAACAGTACAATGAAGGCGCCTGCCTAATGTCAATAGGGAGGGAGTTCCAAAGCGTAGATGCTGCCACACTAAAGGTTTGATTTCTTACACGAGCAGAACAAGTACTATGTGGCACTCATAACATGGAAAGCACACCTTGAACTTGGCCTGGTAAGAAATCAGAAACCAATCCAGATTTCGGAGCAGAGGTATTATGTGCTGATAGTCTCACTCATGTCAGCAATCGTGCCACAGCATTCTGCACTACCTGCAGCCCCCAGGCCAGATTGTGCTGCATGGAGTTTTCTGTGACCTTGGCTGACTGGCTGCCAGGATTTTTTTTAGTTTTGGTTAGGAACCATGCCTGATAGTGGGATGCTGAGTTTTCTGTCTTACTTATAGAAATCTTGTTGTGGTTGGTATGGTATTGCATTTAGGAAATCAGTACTGTCTTTTGTTTTTGTTTTTCAATTTGCATTTCATTTACCTCTAACCTCACTCCCTTACATCCATAGCAGCAACAACCATGGTTCCATGCGCTCAGCTCAACCCACTTAAACCTACCGATGGTGCATCTTCTTGTTTGCATAATGGTTTGTTTCTTGCCCAATAGTAGTAAAAGAGAATTCACATACTGGGAAGTGTGGCTTCAGTTGCTGTTGTTTCCAAGCTACTTCCTGTGATGGTAGACCAAACCATGTGTGTTTTCTCTCTGTCAATTATTACTCACTGGAATTGGATTGGCTGTCAAATTGAGTTTATAGCAGCCCACAGGGTAGGCAGAAAAGGGTAGCAAATCTTCTTAATCATTTCTCAAACCTCTGTCTGCAGTGAAGGATCAAGTCTGTAAAGAGGCTTAGAGTAGCCACATTAAAAGGAAGGGGACAGGGCATTCTAGGCAGGGGGTCGCCAACCCTGCTTTGATATTGATATCTTTGCAGAGGATCCGTAGCCAAGCCTTACCAACAGCCAACCCTAATCATATCTACTCAGAAGTCCTGTTGAGTTCTATGGGTTAAGCAGCCCCTTAGCATGTTTAGAACAGCAGCCTTCAGGGGCATCTATCTTTACTCCTGAGTGCTCCCATCTAACATCTCCACAACACTAGGCTCCCTTCTTCCTACAGTGACCTTCTCATAACTGGCCTGGCCAGAGGGCACTTAAACCCTTCTTGCTAGAAGCAAGTAGGCTAGATTAAATGTTCCCTAGTCAGACTTCCTAAGCAGGTGAGAAAGAATGATCCCATCACTTCAGCTGGACCTGGGAACACTCTCATTTAGCTAACATTTCTATCTTAATTTCCAATCAGAATTTTTGTTTGTTTGAGTGTTATGCTCCAAGCAACTGTGGTTTATGCTTAATGAATCATTAATGACATCACTAGGACCTGCCCTGTGACATCAGTAAGGCCCACCCCCATGACATCACTACCGCCTGCCACTGAAATCTCAGGGTTTGGGAAACTTCTGACCTAGCAACCCTGTTCAAGACTCATGTGGAAGAGGGAAAACGTGATACTGATTGTTCTCCTGCTGTATTCTTGCCCATACACAGTGATCTCTAAGGTTTCTATCTACATAGATCAGATAGTCCTCTCTGGCTGAAACTTTACCCCTACCAGCACAGGCCTATCTGAAATAGGATTTGAGGTGCATACACACTATACATTTAAAGTACATGACTTCCCCCAAAGAATCCTGGGAACTGTAGTTTGTTAAGGGTGCTTTGTAGAATTCTGAAGGGTACACTACAGTTCCCAGGTTTCAGCACGACTTCTCCAAAAGTATTTTGGGAACTGTTTGTTAAAGGTGCTGGGAATTGTAGCTCTGTGAGAGGTAAACTACAGCTCTTAGGGGGAAGTTGTGCTTTAAATATGCATTAAATATACCGTATGTACACAGGGTTTGACAAGTGGTATCTGCAACAAAATGTTGCAGCGTTGAGTACTCCCATCCATGGTTTTAGCCAGCCAGCGCCACCTTCTTCCAGGAGAGTCTATTCCATTCTCCATCCCCCAATAGACACTGGGGGTTCTGTGCTCAATTTTCATTGTGACATATTTGGGTGTTCACCCCTTAAGACTTTCTGCTAAGTATTTTTGTACTTCTGGAAACCTTGGGGTTCCTCATGTGTGTGGATGGTGTTATTTTGCCTAGATAGGGACTGGCATTCAGATAATGATTTTGCTTTTAGAACAAGATACTTCCTTTGCACAGATTATGGAAAGAGCCAACCCTTTGTTTAATTCATGAAATGAACAATGCTTTTGCCTGAGTTATTAAAACAGCATGCCCATTTGTGAATTAGGTATTTAATCACTACGGTAAGTATATTTCTTAAATTTAGGCAAATATAACATTGCTGATTTTATGAAATAGGCAGAATGTGCTTAAGCGCTACAGGTAGATACAATTCATGAATGAATGTTCTTGTTTCGTGAATAATGTAAAGAATGTGTTTAATTCAGACATATGGCATGCCCATTTCTGACATTATTAATCAAATGATGTTTTATTCCTGTGTCTTGAAACTTATTTCTCGGGGTTTGTGACAACACTTGCCCCCAGCATTTGGAGTTTTGCTTATCTTGCTGAAATATTTTTAGCTGCCCTTAATATTCCTCAGATTTTTTGAATTCTGCTTTAGGTGAAATCTGATGTCAACCTACCAACGTGCAGCAACCTTCCAAAAATGTCTTTAGTTTTATCAGATTATTTTGGTTTCCCTTGAAAGTCCTCAGATGTTTTGCTTGAGGCCCCAAACATGCTTCAAAATGTTCTTTACATGGGAACTCTGTTTAATACCCTACCTCAGGGGTGAGGAATCTTTTTTGGCCCAAGGGCCTTTTTGGAGTAAGGACAAGATATAAATTTAATAAATAAATACATAAGAACCTAAGAAGAGCCTGCTGGATCAGGCCAATGGCCCATCTAGTTGAGCATCTTATTCTCACAGCGGCCAACCAGATGCCTCAATGGGAAGCCAATTCTTTCATGGACAGTAATGGGTGAAGGCAGAGGCAAAAGCGGGTAAAATAATGAGTGGCCCCCTGAAGGGCCCCTACTTAGAGTGGGAGGGTAGCGCTCCCATTCCAAGATCCACAGCAGTGTCGGCTGCTGTGGATCATGGATAGGGAGCTCCCAGGCTTCAATAAGCCCGCACGCACACCCCACCTACCTCTCCTGTCCCTGTGAATGACATGCATGCTGCGTGCTTATGCCTGCCACCAGCCAAGATGATGGCAGGGGCTTTCCTAAGGGGCTGGCATGTGCACGCAAGACATGCGCAGACAGCTTATTAGCCCCACGCCGCCAGTATGGGAGGAGTTGGGCTACCGTGCCATGGGTTCTGGGCAGGGTGGTGCCCAAGGGCCCAGTCATGCCTGGCGCCGGCCCCGATTGCGGCCATGCAAAAGGTAGAGATTTCTATACCACCACCACCCACAAACATATATACACCTCTTCATTCTCTAGTCAGGCAAGTAAGCAGAGTTCTAGGACACATTCTAGCCAAGGCAAAGGACACAAGGAGGGTGCACAGCAGGGCTGGTGAGGTAACTGGGGTGAGGTCCGGGAGATACCCAAGGGCCAGATAGAGAGGCCTGGAGGGCCATATTCATCCCCTGGGGCTGAGGTTTGCTACCCCTGCCCTACCTCATCCTGCATACTCAAGGTGGCAAAATATGCCACCTAAACTGGGTGGGGGTGGCAGTGGGAAAAATTTCATATCATTTCCCAACTCTTCCACTTAACTTGTCCTTCAAACACCTCCTCAAAAAGACAGGACATTCTGGGTAAGGTTTTGAAGAACCCTCCAGAGGAAAGAAGCTTAGTAAGTGTGGAGCTGCTTTACTTTTTCTTTACTTTTGTCATTTGCTTTTTTCATAGGTAATTCAGCTTTTAAACATGTTGTTTCATGCACACTGAGACGGAAATCCAGGTACGTGGCTTTAGCGGGGTTGTACATTTGGCTGCCAGAAAAAAATGAACATTTAGTGGATTCCCATCTTAATTTTCAGTGTTGCTGTTGTTGTTGTTGTTATTATTAAAAAAATAGAATTGAAACTATTGATTGATTTACACAGATATTCCACTCTACCCTGTGAGCTCAAGGTGGCAATGACATTTTCATTCTCCCTCTTTCCAGCATTAGCTTCGTAGCAGTTTCAATTTTATCCATGTGAAATATTAAATTGTAATAATTTATTACTAGTATCGTTACTATCTTACATTTAATTTGTGAACCGCAGAGGAGAGTTGCCTGCCATGATGGAGCCAAAATGGCAGGACTCATGCACAAAAGGGAGATAATAACAGACTCAGGGGAGCCCTGAGTTTTGCAGAAGCACAAGGTTTTTTGGCAGGGGGACCCTAAGTGGGACCCCCCATAATCCCACAATAGCTCGATGGAATGCTGAGGGGGAAAAACACTGAGCAGGTGGGAGGGGGGAACAGAATTGTAAAGTTTGCTATAAGGGTGCCCAGGGTAAATTATAGTTCTCAGGATTCTTTGGGGGAAGTCAAGTGCTTTAAATGTATGGTGTGTGTATACAGCTTGAAACAGGAGGACAGAAAGAGAGAGACGGAGAGAGAGAGAATGAGAACCACTGTCTTGATAGGTCACTTCCTGGTTCACACTGAGAAGCTATTTTAAAATGCCCCCAGGGACAGACGTGAGAGCTGCCTGTAGAAATCAATAGAGAAATGCAAGATTTTAATGTTGCTGAGACTGGGCACTATTGTATCCACCTCACCCCCCAGCTCCATCCTATCAGCAAAAAGAAGAGTCTGAGCTCTATCTTACTCAGTTCTTACTTAGAGTGAAACAAGAACACAACTGCTAATGTGAATTCCAAAGCCAATGTACTTCATCCTCCGTACTGCAACAAAGGGGGTCACTGTAACACCTCTATTGCAGTTTAGAGAGCTGCGGTGAGAGAAAGTGTAATTCACAAGAGCCCTGTAATGTAGCTCACTGTTAATAGTGCAGGCCACATAAAGGACTTGGTTGCCTTCAGGAACCTTCCTCTTGTGCCTTTGACTCCCCAGCAGACTAGTTGCACTTCTAAATGTTCAAAAACTTTTTTTTTCCCTCATGAAGTTAGAGCAGGGACTCCTGTCTTTCATGCTGACTGTGGTTGAGGGTCTCCAGCAGCATACACTAATAGTATCTTAAATAGCCAAAACAACATAATCTGCACTCAAGAGGGAGGTATCAGTTGGCTCAGGAGAACCCAAAGGTTTGCAAAAGTACAAAGAAAAAACCCTCAAAGGGGAACACTCTCTCCCTGCCCCCGCCCCCACAAAAAGACAACCCAATTAGGACTGAACATGCTCACGGGCACTGATTTTTGGGTGAGTGTGTTAAATGGAAAACTGTGGGGAGGGCAAAAGGAATAGAGTGGTTGGAAATCTGAGAGCCAACATGGTATACTGGTTACAGTGTTGGACCAGGACTTGGGAGACTGGGATTCAAATCCCCACTAAGCCATGAAGCTCACTTCATGGGCCAAACACTGCCTCTCAGTCTAACCTACCTCACAGGGTTGTTGTGGGGATTAAATGAGGAGGGGGAGAACCACCATGTACATCACCTTGAGCTCCTTAGGGAAAAGGTGGAATCTAAATGAAACAAATAAAATAAATAAATAAAAGGTCCCCCTTCCACTGAATTTCTAAGGTTCCAGTTGAACAACTGCCACCACAGAGACAGTTGTGTAAGAGCTGTCATTTTGCTAGAAAACACAGACTTATGGAGGAATAAGGGCAAAGGAACAAACACAGTTCCAAATATTGTGATTTACTTTTTAAGCAGATGCTTATCATTAGGATACATTGTACATTGAAGCCATGATCATCAGAATGCTGAATGCATCGCTAGGAAGGAAGGAAGGAAGGAAATGATTTCCCATCATGACTAATAGCACAATTCTCCTGGTGACATTTCATGATTCCCTACCACCAACCCAGCACAAACTGCACATTTCTTTATTGCTCCATAATTGATTAGCCATACTTTAATCATGGTAGTCAAGTTCCCATTATTTCATTATCAAAATTAATATTTCATTCACATTAATTTACTTTAGGGCAGTGTTGTCCTTAGCCTTAGGAGGTCTTGGCTAAAAATCTAGGCTTGCCGTATGGATCTCTGGATTCAGATCCCTGCTCATGGAAATGAGAATGATCAATTCTGCCTCCAAGATTTTTTGGGGTGTGTGTGTGTTTCTGTTTGCCCCTTCTTCCTCGCTGCTGCCCATTCATTTGCCTTCACAGGAACATAGGCAGCTTCCTTACACAGAGTCAGGCTTTTGGGCCATCTAGTTCAGCACTGTCTACTCTGATTGGCAGGAGCTCTCCAGGGTTTCAGATGGAAATATTTCTGAGCCCTGTAAGCTGCTGCCACTGAGTTACAGTTCTTTCTCCCCTGCTGGGCCCAATCTGCATGGCCAGCAGGAGAGAGGCTGAGTCAAGTAGAGGCTACTGCCCCTTCTTCTTGCTCCTGTCACTGCTTGCTTGCTCAGACAGCAAATGAACAGGCAGCAAGAAGGAAGTGCAGCAGAGCCAGAAGACTCTGAAGGTTGGCAGTGAGCCCCTAAGGCATGGGCCTTTCCTGGTACCCAGTGAAAACAACCCTTGGGGAATGAGGATAACAATAATGATCTGACTCACCTGGGTTCACTTCTTCAACCCTTGATCTATTTACAGGCAGAAGCTGAAGTGAGTTGAGAGAATCAACTTATGCTGGCAAGTTAAGAACATAGTTAAGCACGTAGCTAGGCATGCGGCGCCTTGTTAAGTTATGGAACTCACTCCCAGAGGCGGCAGTGATGTCTGCCAGCTTGGAGGGGTTTAAAAGAGATCTAGACAATTTCATGGAGGATAAAGGCTACTCACCATGATGGCTATACTCTGCCCTCCACAGTCGGAGGCAGTACACTTCTGAATACCAGTTGCTGGAAGCTGCAGGAGGGGAAGGTGAGCTCAGATCCTTCTTGCAGGTTTCTCATAGGCACCTGGTTGGCCCCACTATGAGGATACTGGACTAGATGGGCCATTGGCCTGATCCAGCAGGCACTTCTTATGTTCTTAAGATCAGGGGCTCCTAACTCGTTTCATTTGACATATACAATAGCTCTCTTGGGCAAAGAGATTGCAAGGTCCATGGAGAAACACAGTGAAATGCAGTGAATATAAGTCAACACAGTCATACAATGGTACGCAACTGAAACAGAAACAGTTGATTCAGGGCCCTGTTGCTTGCATGCATGCAGTGAGAAGCAAGACTGACTCTTGAGCAGGTTACACACACCCTCCAATCGGCATATTGAATGGTTAGTGTGTGAACTAAGCTCTTCAAGTATGCATTTGCAGCCTGCAAAAAACAGGTAGATGGACTGCATATCCATAGAGGGTCTCAAGATACCATCGCATCAGGAGGTTTTTCTCATATGATGTAAGAATCAGGTCTTTCATTTGTGCCTGCCCTTTGGAATTCCCTCCTATTACATATCAGGCAGACACAGCTTCTATTATATTTTTGGCACCTACTGGAGATCTTCCTTTTCCAACAAGCTTTTTCAGTGGAGATTTTTATCCAAGCATTCAATCATGTGGGTAAGAGACATGCAGCCACTCACTCCTGCACATCATTACTTTATAGACTATACCTACTGGGAGTATGAGTGAACTCACTCTTTGAATTCCTTGGTCACATAGACACAGGTTGTTGTTTTCAGGTTGCAACTTTAAGATAATCTCTGTGCCTTGATAGTGTCAGTAAATCCTTGATGAATATAGCATGGTTACTTAACGCATCGCCCACAAAAGATGAAATGCATCACCAAAAAAGGAAGACAAAACAAAAGTAGTGTAGTGGCAAATTCAGAAGTGCAGGGTCCCTTCATAATAGTCACAGCTATGCCCCTCACAGCCACACCTCCTTCTAAAATGATACAACCTTCAAAGGTTATAGAATAATCTGACCAGGCTTGAACACTGCTTTCTGCTTCCTTATCCCTTTCACTATTTGACTGTCCTTTCTCACTGTCAGAGATAGTACTGAATTATGTCTATATGTTTATCTCCTGCTGCTACCAAACTGCTTGATGATGTAGATGGGATGCTATCATCAGGATTCACTCTCTCTTCTGCAATTACAGAATTCTCAGGTGATCCAACATGGGTTTTTGAAGTAGGAATGAATAAAGGCTTGCTTGCAATTGACACTCATTGGGGCCTGCATAACTGACTCAGAAAGACTCTTCCCACCCATCCCCAGTCTCTTTCTCTGGGTCTTTTTTGCTGCTGGGTTAAGAAAAAGTCTTCTCAGTGGCTGACTCACCTCCTTTCACTCTGATTGGCTCCAATCAGCAGGAAAAAACAGGGAAGCAAGTTAGAAGACTCTACTCAGGGGCTAATACACTTCCATTTTCATGCTGATTGGCTCATAGAATATTGGACACATAGGGACCCTCCTGGGACCCAACTCCCCAAAAGTAAGGGGTCTAGGACCCCTGAGACCCTGGATGACTACATCCCTGGTTTTAAAGCAAATGAATAAAAAATTCAACAATTCAAGCCTCACCTTTCTGGAGGGAGAGGTTTTTCCCCAAATACCTCTTCAACCATTACTTTAACAGCCATGATCTAAAATAGGGTTGGCTAACCTGTGGCCCTCCAGATGTAGCTGGACTCTAACTCCCATCATCCTGGACTATTGGTGATACTGGCTGAAGCTGATGGAAGTGGGAGGCCAACAACAGCTGGTGGTTCCCCACCCCTGAAAGGCATGATTTAGTTACTAATTTAAGCCATTTACGCTCTGCTTTTCAACCAAAACGGCTCCCAGAGCGGCTTAAAAAAATAAATCAGCAGTAAAGACAGCCCCTGCCCTGAGGCGCACACTCCAAGGGCTCTTGGAGGAAGCTGGAAAAGTTGAGATGTTTCATATGTGGAGTAGCTGGAAAGTTCTGCTTATCTGAGAGGAGAATGAGACCTGATGATGTCCATGGAGGAAGAGCTTAAGTGTCAGCTTGGTATTAAATCTTTAGGCTCAGTTCCGGGGAAATGTTGTGGGTGCATGTTGGGGAGAAGAGAAGGAGTAGAAGAAGCAGAAGATGTAATCTGTTCTCTGTGTCCATAGCGGTGCCCGGACTTGGCTAGATAAAGCAGGCTCCAAGTTCTGGATAGGCTGACCATCAGCAATATTGTTGTGCTGGAAAGATGGACTTGAGCAAGTGTTATCAAATGGGCCTCTCTTGAGAGGCCCATTTGATAACACTTGCTCAAGTCCATTCTGAACTCCCAAACCCATTCTGAACTTTCCAAACCACCACATGCAACAGATCTCACCCACTGTGCAGTGTCTCATGGCTTTCACATTTTCAGCAGGGAAGCCTAGAGCTGGGTGGTTGGCTTTGAGCTTCATGAAGAAGGACGAGTTAAACCCAAGTATTGCGAATGGGGTGGCTGTTGGCCAACTCTGGCAGGATTTTGCACGTGGGTGGAGTATATTTTTGAAAGCTCACCTTGTATAGTTTCCTGGGCCTATGCCTCATCTATCTTCAATGAATCTCTTTTCCCATGATCAGACAGCTAGCAACCACTCTTAGGGACAGCAGTTGGGTATGCCAAGATGGACACAGATTGTAACAGAGCTAATTCCTCCCAAGTCGGTTTCATCTCAACTGTAAGAGAGCTGTCAGCTCTAACCAGCAGCTTCACGATTTCACTGCTCACGGCCACCATAAAAGGCTGCATCTCTCTCCCCCCCCCCAAAAAAAAAACCCTGCCGCGGCTGGCAAACATGGGAAGGTAATGTTTGCGTTAAGATGACTAGGGGCGATGAGATGGAGAAGCCACTGCTTAAACAAGAAGCATGGTGCAAACTTGGGGTCTATCAGCACAAACTCTTTGTCCTTGGCCAGCACCGAGGAAAGCATGCACCCTGTAAGGGTAGAGAGAGCGCGTGCGCGCGCCCCTGGCCCGCAGGGGGGCGTGCTCTGCCAGGCGAGGAAAGGGAGCGAGCGCCGTTCCCCTTCGTTGCCGCCCCCTCCCGCTCTTTCCTCCGTTTGGAACTTTGCTGACTGCAACATTCTGAAGCCGAACGTAGCGACACAAAGGGGGCGGAGGCGGTAGAACGTTCGATTCTTGCCTCATTCCGTCCGGCCTCTTTTCTGCGGGCGGAGAGGGGGGGGGAGCTCGCGATCCCCAATCCACATTACCCGCTGTCCCGCTGCGGGTGCTCGCTTGGGGGGGGAGAGAGAGAAAGGAGGCCTCGGCAGCACCACCCTCCGGCCATCGAGCCTCACTGCACCTCCCCCTTTCTCACTCACTCTCCCCCCACCCAACCCCCCCTCTCCGACTCTCAATGTTCCACACTGCCCGGCCACAGAGCCTCCTCTGCTGCTTTATTTCCCCCCGGCTGCTTCCATCCCCTCCAAGGACATTTTATCCCCTTCCCTCCCCCCTTCCATCCCTCCCCTCTGATCTAACGTCGGGACAGGACGCCTGCGAAGGTAAAGGAGAAGCGGGTTAGGTGGCTGCAGCAGGAGCCTGGGCGAGCATGGTGGGGGGAGGAGGAGATAGGAGGAGGGAAAAGAGCGGGGGGGGGAAGAGACTGGTAGAGGGAGCTTTGTTCTTGTTTTCAGCGCTTGCTGCCTAGCGCTGGCCAGGAGAGCCAGAGGAGCCGGGATTGAGTTCACGCCTCACTTGGCGCACACACACCACGCTGATCGGGGTGGAAAGGTTCCTGCCATAACAGACCCTCCATACCCTCCTGGCTGGGAGCTCGGCTCTCCCTACAAAGCCGAGGGGGGGGCGCGCGGGGGGGGCCGACGGCGACGACAACGACTCTGTGTGTGTGTGTGTGCGTGAGAGAGAGAGGGGAGCAGAGCTGCAAATTTCTGCCCGACTGCCATTTCTTACGAGGATCCTGTAATCTCTCTTTTTAAAGAAAAATTATATGTGTATATATTACAAATATTTAAACCCTCCGATTTGAACCTTCTTGGATGCATTTTCGAGTGGGGGCAGGAAAAAAATATGTCGGTCTGTTTTGTAGAAACTGATCAAGACTCGGTGGCGTTGAAAGCTTTGCAGAAGGTGCAGTTTGAATTATGCTTCTCTTCTCTCTCTCTCTCTCTCTCTCTCTCTCTCCCCTCCCCTTTCAAGGCTGCTCGGTGGTGACCAAATGCAATTCTTGCTGCTGGCCGTGTAAATAGAACCCGAGCTTGCTGCTTTCTAGACGGGGAGGAAAGCATTCGAGTCTGAAATAGCAACAAATCCTCTCCAGCCCTTTAAATACGAGGAAACAAGAGGGAGTGGGTGGGTTCTCCCCCCATTTGTGTACTAGCTTAAATATTGCTATATATTGGGGGGGGGAGGAGGGGATGTGGCTTCCTTGACCCCTTCTGCTCCCGTGTAAATATTTAGAGGGTATTAGTGACTTAAAAAAACATATTTTTGGCAAGCCTCTGCTATTTACAACGTGTCATAAGTTATTAATGCTCATTGCCCGAGTACTCTGCTAAATCTGCCTCATGCCTTCGAACAAAGTAGACAATTGACGTACTGTCTGAAGAATTAGGGAGTGTGAGTGTGTGGGGAGGATGCAGAGGGTTTGGAGGAAAAATACTTTAAAAAACCCTCACTTTAAAAAAATAATAATTCATAAACATTAGAACTGTTTCTCTGGAACCTCAGCTGAGATGTTATTTTGGCGAACTGCCTTTTCCTCATTTCCCATCCAAATAAGTATCTTGACCAGTTTTAGGGGTGCTGAATAATTCTACTTGGGGATGACAGGGAATTGCATAAACAGCACTTTGCTGAGTGAAATTGACTCTTTTTTTTAAAAAAAAATGTTTTTATACAGGAAAGAAACATAACATCAAAAATAAATAAGAGTATACAGTGATAAAGAGGAATCAAATGTAGTTCTTGGGTGAATTTCAATAGAGTGTAGTTTTTCTCTCTTTAACTGTCTTGATTGCAAAGTTAATAACGAAATCTTATTTATTTTCGTTGAAATTGAGCTGGGTTTTTTTTTGTCCCACTTTTGTTTTTATTTTTGCTCCTTCCCCAAAAGTTTTCCAAGATGTCCAGTGACAGACAAAGATCAGATGACGAAAGTCCAAGTACCAGCAGTGGGAGTTCAGATGCAGATCAGAGGGACCCACCGGCGCCTGAACCTGAGGAGCAAGAAGAAAGAAAGCCTTCTGCAACCCAGCAGAAGAAAAATACCAAACTCTCCAGCAAAACTACTGCTAAGCTATCCACTAGTGCTAAAAGGTAATAGTCCCAAAACAACAGATTGGAATTTTTGAGGGAGAAAGTTTTTTGTTGGGGAAGGCACTTAAAATTAAGTAGCAAACTTTAAGATGTGTCAGTCCCTGTTTGTTCACATGTGGCTCCTGACATCCCCAGAGTGTACCACTGTTCCCTTGGATCCTAACTTGGGATGACAAGATCCATAATAACCACATGGAAATAGCCTTAGGAGTGGAATCCATGAATTAAGAGGTTTCCTTCTAACACCTCTTAAGAGAATTGTGCCAGGGCCGGGTCAAACAACCCAAGCAGCCATGCTGAACATGTAGATTGAATGGATCTAGGCAGAGTTCAGCTCTGCAAGGCTGACTTTGTGATTATTATGCACTGCCAAAAAACGGGTGTGTTTAATGTGGGTTGAGTTGTGAACTGGAAGAACGGTCACATGACTACTTTGCCATGTGTGTTGGACTCTGCCTTGATTCACTTTGCCCAATTGCAAAGGAGCCCCAGTTTCACAGGGTTGAAGTGGGACCATCACAAGAGGTTCATGCATCCGCATATGTTCATACCTGGATCTGGATGCTTTAGCTCATTTTTGGTGGTGGTGGGGTGGTGAGGAAGAGGAAATGGGAGGATTCATTCTTTGGTTTTTGTTGGATGCTAAATAAGAAGAACACTTCACAAGAAAGATGATTTGTGGTTGCCCCTTTTTTAGCATCTCTTGTGCATGCATGGAAGGTTTTTTTGTGTATGGGGTGGTTGAAAGCAGGTATACTACCTTAAGTGTCTCTTGCCTCAGTGGTACTACAGGTTAATGACCTTTTATCTTAAAGTTTCAAATATTTGACAGAAGTCTTTTAGAGTTTACCTCTATGCAATCTGTATCTTAATATACATTTTCTGGATTTTTGAATATCCACGTGCACTGATTAATTTTATTTAACAGGCATCTGAATTGGGCAAACTTAAAAAGGCCTTGTTGATCTGGGCCTGTTTGGAGATAACCCAGTAATCCTTTCCTTGAAGCTCACTTTTAGCTAGGAATCTACATTACATTCTCCAGTAGCATATCTGACAAATGGCACCAAAGATATTTAAGGGTACATTCGTCTTCATTAAAGTCTGTGGGAGTTTTAACATTTATTTTAGAGTGGGCCTATATGTTTGGAGGATGGTGGAAATGTACTGATGCCATGTTCCACACATTCATTAGCAGTACTGAAATTTTGCATTGCAAGTGGGCAGTCTTGCAAAAATGACTTGCAGGCCATGATAGCTTTTACCATCTGCTGCGTTAAAATTGAAAATAGTAAATTGAACAAAGGCTGGAAAAAAAGTATTTATAGGCAAAGTTTTAATGTGGAGAAAAAATGATACGGAGTGGATCTTTTGTGTTTGTGTAACTTTTCACAGATTTAATCTAACTTTTGCTAGCTGTTTACCAAGTATTTCTATAGTAATTTTGCTGCTGATATATAAGTCCAGTGAGCATTTCTCCTAACATCATGTTTGAGCTTGTCATATCTTAGCCTCATGTGTTCTTTAGCCTGATAGTTTGTGTAAATTCTTGTGTGGTGCAAATCAAGAGCAATTACATCTAAATTATTTGCCATTGCCATGGATCTATTGCTGGCAAAACATAAATTATCTGACATTTGTTAAATTAGCACACACACTCACACACTTGAAAAGAGAGAATATATTGTTCTTGGAACAAAATGACAAAGCTTCTTTCTTTTGATGACTTTTATTAACTGTAGCAAAACTGATGGAACATTTTCTTTTGGGATCTGAGCATCTATATAACGGCTGTCCAGAGACACTGTCCAGGCTAAAACTATCACTGATAAATCAGTATTTGTTTTATTCTGCAAGATGTCTAGCAAAGAAAATGTTTCATAGTTTGGGGGAGAGGAAGCACCAGTAAGTAAGTAAATAAGTAAGTAAGTAAATAAATAAATAAATGTAAAGTTATGTCTAGGTTTAGCTCGAGTGTCCTGACTGCATATTTTACCAAAGTGATCACAATTCTAAAAGTCACTATGGCATCAGGTAAAAACCTTGCCCCCAAATCACGTGCCCTTGTTTATTATGTAGCAGTCTTTGCTACAACTCCTGGCAATGTTGATAGAAAAGTCATTCTCAAATATGCTTTTGTTTTCCTCCTCCTCTCCCTTCCTGGTCTCATTTGCATATAAGATTAAAAGGGAAAAAACTCATAAAGCATGGCTGGAAATCCCTTAGACTCACTTTCTTGAGGGCTCTGGGGATTTCTTCCAGGCTGAGGTGTAAATGCTCTGTCTGTTTACTGTGGCAGCTAAGAAAAAAAAAAGCTGCAAAGTTTTCTCTGTTCTGGGATTTGGGTTATGCCTCTGAGAACAAAGAGGAAGCAGCCATGTTAGCATTACTGAAGGCAAAACCAATCTTGCATTTAACTGCATGGTGGTAGAGGGCAGTGTAATTCCCTGATTTATTCCGCAGACTCACAAACGCTTTGTGTCTCTTCTCATTCTGCCAACAGAATTCAGAAGGAGCTGGCCGAAATAACCCTAGATCCACCTCCAAACTGCAGGTATGGGGAAACCGACCAAACCTTTGAAATGTGGGGATGGCGATAGGGAGGGTTGGGGGGGGGGAATGCTCCGCAGCGTAACAGATGTGCTGCTCTGCAATGTTTGTAAGTGGATTTAAGATAAAGCAGGAATTGTATAAGGCAAATGGAACAAGTGTAGTGAGATGCTGGATAGAATGTACCATGAAGCTTTCATTGTCAGCTACACATTGTAGGTGTCACACTTGCTGGAAATAGTAGCCCTTGTTGAAAGGGTTTTCCGGTGCATCTTTGCATAAGCTAAATAGTTAGTATAGATGTGACTTCTTACTAGCTTTGGAACTGCTGAAGCTTATGAAATGGTGTATTAGAATTGGAAAGGAAAGCACGTCCCTCACCCACTCCTGTTTTTGTGATGGTGTTGTGCTTTATGAAAGAAAGTTAAAGTGTGGCATTGGGAAGTTTGTCTTCTGGGTAGATGAGCGTCCTGCAATAAGAAGGTATTGTAAAAAAACAACTTGGTGGCTCTGAGAGCGATGAAAGTTTTTAGCAAAGGAGAATTGCGAGTTGGCATGAATGAACGCTCACCACCTTTAATGTGAGACCACTGCAGAAGCTCAATGAAGAGTTAATGTCAGCTCAGTCTTTTCCACTTGTTGGAAATTTGTTAGCTGTTGTGTATGTGTGTGTGTAGTAAGGAAAACTATGATGAGTTGCCAGAATATTTGATGTTGGGATTGGAAAATAAAGTTATCCCGTGCTGTGCATGATACCACTATTGACTTTTGCTCTGAATCAATTTGTTGCATGGTCCCATCTCTCACACCCACTATTTGTGAGGCATTGCAGTTTACAACAACCAGTATATTGGAAGCATTCCTCATCTGTGAGAATATTGCACTATTCTGGGGAAGTTTGCTATTTAATTGGATTCTGGGGAAATAGCTGTCAGAGCCTGGGTGGCTTTTTTTGTTGTTGTGGTTGTGTGTTTTTTTCTTTTCAAAATAGTTCTGCACAAATGTAATCTTTATCACTCTTTATACCAGTTCTAAAATAAATAAATCTTGAAGCTAGGAACTAGTGATAAAAGAATTGACTTCCGTTGTGCAGGTCAAACGCTGTTCTGAGGTTTGCGCTGGATTTTTTTCTGCAACAGGTTCAAATAGCTTGTTCTTCATTGTTCTGTGTTTGTGTGTGTGGGTGTGGGTGTTTGCTGTGGTTGTGTGGTCACTCCATATTTCTGATCTGGCATCGTATAAGGGAAACAGCAAAGTGAAGGAGGTGGAACATTCTGAAGGGGAAAACCCACATATGTTTGAGGCTGTTGGCAAAGAGAGTGAGGTATGAGCTTAGAGGTCCCTGATTCTAACTTCGCCTCTGCGATTCTGCTCCTGTTTCTTCACCCTTAGGAACATAGGAAGCCTTACACCAAATCAGATCGTTGGTCCACCTAGCTCTGTACTGACTAGCAGGGGATATTCCCAGCCCTGCCTTGAGATGCTGGGGATTGAACCTGGGACCTTCTGCATCCAAGGCAGGTGCTCTGCCATTGAGCTACAATCCTTCTCCCTGCGTCTCTTCACTGCAGAACATAACATTCTTGCAATCCTGCAGTGTTTTTGTAAAACTCTGAGATCAGAGTTGGCAGGGCTTCAACCTGATTTTGCCTGTTAAATCCATAGTTGAGTTGGAAGGTAAGGCAGCGGCAGCTTCCCCTGATCGCCTCCTCTCTTCCTTCTCCAAACTTCCCAGTTCTTTTGGTCCGCCCTCCTTGTTGTGCTGCGTGGCTGTAATCTTGCTTATGTTAGCGGTGGTGGTTGGTTGGGATAAACAGTTAGTTTAAAGGCAGAAGGGCAAAATTTGGGTTGCAGTCTGGAAGCTATAACTGCTATAATGTGTGTGAAGTGTTTTGGGCACTGAGGGTAAGTGCTGCTTAAGTACAATGGACGATATTTTGCACCAGGGAAAGAAGTTTTTGCTCCTCAGAAAGTAGATTTTGATCATGCTTGTCAATGTATGTAGTGCTGACCATCCTTCCTTCCTTCCAAACTTGGTGTGTTTCGGGAACTTTGTGACAGAGTAAGACTGCATGAAATGGTAAACAACACCAATTTTATTTCTTAAAAGTAAAGAGAGTAAAGGAAGGAAAATATAACATTAAAGGAGGAATCAATAGTGGATCTTCTCTTTTGATTAAAAAAAATCCCTTGAAGTATAAGAAGTTTCTAGAGGTGGACACATTTTGGCTGACCTTGGTCAGCAGCCATTATTTGTGGTTGTCCCCTCCCTTGGGTCCACTGGCCATTCAAAGAGGTCTTGGAGGTAGAGGGAAACCATCGGTTGCTTTGTGCTGAGCTTTGCAGTTATGCGGAATATAGGAACATAGGAAGCTGAACTCATGTGGAGTCAGACCACCGGTCCATCTAGCTCAGTACTGCCAACACTAGTTGGCAGCGGCTCTCCAGGGTTTCAGGCGGGAGTCCTAGGACCTTCTGCGTGCAAAGCAGATGCTCTGCCACCGAGCGATGGCCCTTCCCTGAGAAGGCGAGAGGCACCAGAGTAAGACGCTGACCCTCCTTTTCCCCAAAGATCTCTGTTCATTCCAGAGGACTCTGAGGGAAAGGCAGAGCCTGTCTCTCTTACCTGTTGTGATGTCTCTTCCACCCCAGCAGGGCTCCTGTTCTGAACTGAGGAGGTTGTAGATACCATGAAAAAAATAGATTTGTGTGCCCCACCTCTTCCATGTTAAGGGGGCCAAGTTAGGATGCCTTCTTGTGAACCTGCCTGCCCCAGAACCAGGAGATGGCACTGGCGAGAGTCCCTTCCTTTTTCTGAGTTCTTGATGATGTATACAGATATGCCCAGGGAGGGGTATGTCGCAGAATTCTGCGATTGGTCAGACAATTACCAGTTGATGGTCTCCAGTGTGGACCTGGTGACTGCATTTTTGGAATTCGGCAGGTCTTCTAACAGTAATAGAGAAATCTGTAGAGATAACCAATATTCATATTTAAAAGATGGAGTGAGTTTTATCTGTGCATCAGCTGACAATCTTTTGTTTTTTCAATGGTTTTGTGGATTTTAGCTGTGCTTTGTCTACACTTTTACTATGTACACTGCCCTGGGAGCTGCTAGTGAAGGGTGGGTAATAATAATAATAATAATAATAATTAATAATGGAAAACTGTCTGATAAAGCAATTTATAAAACTTTTCTGACAAACAGCTCCCAGTCAAAATAATAAGATGTTGATACTGTGTTCCTCGTGAAGACTTGAAGAGAAGATAACAAAGATACTTTAATATTTGGAATTTTCCTCTGTAATTTATGGGAAAGAATGCTTTCTCGGCTCAATATAACTTTGCACACAAGAGTTCTTCCTTTTTTTTTTTTTTTAAAAAAAGAGGCAATTAGATTCATCTCTCACATCAGGGATTTGAAAAAAGTGCCTTGTTCTGTATGTAAGATAAATGAAAGCAATAGCTTTCCAATAAAAAGGTCACGTTATTGTGGGGGTCATTTTGTTAGGACAAGGCACTGTTTCCAGTATGCTAGAGCTTGTTACGGCTTGCTGTAGCACTCTTGAAAGCTTTTAAGGGCCATTTTGTAAACTATATTTTGTCTTCAGAATCTGCCTTCCAAGTATATAAATATATGTACCTTATGAAGGGCACTTGTGTGTAAATAAACAGCAGTTTCTGCTTTCAAATTACTCATGAGCAATGACTGGGAATCCCTTTCTGGGGTGTATTTTGGCAAAAGCTGCAATTTCCACATGCAGGCAGCTTTTAGAAATTATGCTGCACTTTATACCTAGGAACTGGCTCCCCAAATGTAACATTATGAAGATAATAATAAAGATAATCATCCTTGCATGTATATAGAGCGTTTCAAACGTTCAGAGCGCTTTACATACATTATCACATTAAACAGCATCTTCACAACAGCTTCACATTAAGCAACAGCCTCCCAATCCTTAACAACAATAAATGTAATGTAAATGTACTGCCTTCAAGTCGATTCCGACTTATGGCGACCCTCTGAATAGGGTTTTCATGAGGCTGAGAGGCAGTGACTGGCCCAAGGTCACCCACTGAGCTTCATGGCTATGTGGGGATTCGAACCCTGGTCTCCCAGGTCATAATCCAACACCTCAACCACTACGCCACACTGGCTCTCAACAACAATAAAGACACGGCGTTATTTCTTGTATTGCAGATGGGAGGTTAAGAATAGTGGCTTGCCTAAGGTCGCTTGGTGAGTCAGTGTACAAGGTGATATCTGAACTGAGGACATCTTGGCTTGCAGTTCCTACTCCTGGCTGTTACACAGCATTGTGTAACAAGTTTGAGGCTGTTCACAATTTTTTTGCCCGTTCTGCCTCCGCAAATTGGGTGAAAAGCTGCAGTTGACTAGCATTTCCATTTGATTTTAAAATGACACTCTCTCCGCTTCTGGACTTGCATTAATAATCGTCACATGTGATTCATTCCAGACTTAAAAGGCCTGCTTAGCATCACTTTTGAAAATGTTCTGAATTCAGAGCAGCAAGAGGAAACTGTCATACCGTTCCTTGTAGATTGCACTGGCTCATTTACCCAATATGGAGACACGCCACGTGTGTGTGTCTGTGTGCGTGTGTTGCCCGGTGCACCGCAAACGTTTTGGTTTTGAATCGTCTGCATCTTCTTTACTGTGACAGTAAAGAAATGAACTGGGATGGGAAGGTTCTCAGGCGTCAAAAGTGGAGCTTGACAACAATATACTCAACTTACAACTTTACTACTGTTAAGCAAGGAAAATGTGAGGATTTCCCTTTAGGTCTTGGAAAAAGGTGTTCTCTCTTGAATGGAAAATTACGAGTCTCTCAGTTGTTTAAAGCTTCAGCATTTCAGGGTGATAGGGATTCACAACAAGCACAGTTAGTAGCTGCCAAGAGTGATTTTTCGTTGTCCGAGCAAAAAGTAATCACAAATGGTAAGGGGAAGCTGGGTTTCTTCTAGTGCCAGAATGATACTAATATGCAAAGGAAATGACTGGATTACTTCAGGGTTGCTGTGCGTTATTTTGTTTATAAGCATAATTAGGGAGCCACTCTGGTAAATGTAATTGGGGATAATTTACCGTGCAACAAACATTAGTTTTCCTCGTTGACTACCAGCGTTGCAAACATCACTGCTTGCTCCGTAAGACAATTACGTTTATCACCCTTTATCTGATGAATGTGAATATTCAGCGGTTTGCGACAATTTGGCTTACATTTATTTATTTGTTTCTTAGAGCTAAAGCTGTATCCACATATACATCCCACCCCCACCCACTCTTGACAACGTTTCTGTTAGATTGCAGTGTCCTTGTGAATCTTTTGAGCTTTGTTCCCCCAACCCCTATTCTCACTTGACATTCCCATGTAATGATTCCTTATATGTAATAATAATAATAATAAATTTTTATTTTTTGGCCGTCTATCTGGCCGAATGAACGGCCACTCTAGGTGGCGTACACATTAATTAAAATACAACATATAATACAGTTTTAACATATAATATCGTTATAATCCACCAACCTACATCTATACACTGAAAGCTAATACTATCTTGGAGTCCTGTATGCCCGCTGAAACAACCAAGTTTTTAGTCCTTGGCGAAAACTTATCAGGGGGCATGGCGAAGATCATATGGTAGAGAATTCCAGAGGGTGGGGGCCACAACTGAAAATGCCCTCTCTCTGGTCCACACCAGCCTAGCTGTCTTAACTGGTGGGACCGAGAGAAGGTCTTGTGAGGCAGATCTCGTCAGGCGGCACATTTGGTGATGCTGGAGGCGCTCCTTTAGATAAACTGGACCGAAACCGTATAGGGCTTTAAAGGTTAACACCAACACCTTGAATTGGGCTCGGTATACAACTGGTAGCCAGTGCAGGTCTTCTAGCACTGGGGTGATATGATCCCGGCGGCGGCTGTTCTTAATGTAATGATTCCTTCACCTGGTTTGATCTGTTTGTACTTCACACTTGGAGAGAATGGGCCTTTTCACACTATATGTTTTTTTTAAAATGTAATCATATAACATACGAATGAAAGAAACTCATGCTTTATTTTATTTATATTTATTTATTGCATTTATGTCCAAGGACCTCAAGGTTCTTTTCCTCTACCCCCTTTTTTACTTTCACAGCAGCCCTGTGAGGTAGGCTAGATGCAAAGAGAGTACTGACTGATCTAAGGTCACCTAGGGAGCTTCATAGCTGTTGGGGACTTGAACCTGGGTGTCCCCAGTCCTAGTAACTCTTTTTACTTGGGATTGGGGAACCTGTGGCCCTCCAGACATTGTTGGACTCCAACTCCCATCAGCCCTAGCCAGGATGACCAGTGGTCAGGGATAATGAGAACTGTAGTCCAACAACATAAGGAAGGCCACAGGTTCCTCACCCCTGCTCTATCTACTATGCCACACTGATTTGGAAACAGGTGTCACTAAGGTGTTGAACATGTGAATGCTCAAAGTATTCATGCAAGCCTTGCCCCCAATGTCTTTGCATGTGTCTTACCCTCCCTGAACCCTCAACATTTCCTGTGTTGTGCTGGGAACCCCTCCAGGGGGCTTCTGCTTCTGTTTGCTTGTTTGGTTGGTTTATTAGGTCCCCGAATGGACAGAGTGTCCTACTTGTGTTCAGGGGAGAGTATTCCTCCATCTGGGAGCCACCAGTGATAAGGCCTTTCCTCCCTGTAGCACCCTGCCACACCTTAGATGGTGAAGGCACCCAAAGAAGGGCCTTTGCTGAGGATCGTAGAGCACAGGTAGGCTCGTGTGGAGACAAGTGGTCCATCAGGATGCCTGGTCTGAAACCATAAAGGTCAAAAATCTCACTTTGAATTCAGCCCAGGACTGGACTGGGAGTCAGTGCAGTTGACAAAACAGAGGGGTGCCCAACCTCGCAGTTCTGTTTTGGACCAACTTCAGTTTCATGCAGTGCCTTCAGTAAAAGTGTATTACTAGGGCAGGGATCACTGAGGCCGGGCTTGCTCAGTCCAGGTAGGGTTGCGGCTGGCACATTATCCTTAATTGGGAGACGGTGCACAGTAGCAAGGATGGATCAGTGGACACCGTCCCCCCCAACTGCAGATGTGTTCCTGCAGGAGGAGTGCAACCTTGTTTGGCACAGCATAAACATAACTGGGGCAGGCAAGACACACACCAACAGAACCTCTGTTTTGTCTGGATTGATCTTCAGTTTATTGGCCCTCATCTAGTCCATTACCACAGTCAGGCACTAGTGCTGCCTCAGCTGAAGTGAAACAAAAATGAAAGGGCATGAAACTGGGATATCATTAGAATTGGGACCAGATGTTCTGTGTGTATATGGACTCTCTTTGTTTTTCAACTGGCAAACCTACACAATGTTGCCTATTTTCTTTTTTTCCCCTTTTGTGGTGGGGAAGTCTGTACTTTTGTTTTCTATGCCACTCTCACTATTGATGTGCATCTTTTGGGTATATGTGCAAACACAGTTTTCCTTCCTTCTGCCTACTCCCTCCCCCACTTCCTGGTCTTTATTCTTCTGAAGTTCTAGCCCACCGTTCCACGAACAAGGGGTTAGTTATACAGGCATGCTTCTTATAAAATTAACATGGGCTAACTGCAGATTCTTGAAACAACACTGGAATCTTTTTGCCAGTTATCATCATTACATCGACTATATATTTTGGAAAGTTTGTCTGTTTGTTCTTTTTGCGTGTGGACACCTCTTAAGATACCATGTCCAAAATTTGCACGGTGGTTCCTGAGATGAAGGAGCTGGTTTTTGCCTATGTTTGAACAGAATTGGACGTCATTTTGATCCAAGGTGGCAGGCTCAACTTTTCAAGACTGCATGGTTTTTTTTCATTTCTAAGAATTCCTGAGCAACGTGGGGCACGTTCCACAAGTGGAACTATAACTGAAGCTGTTCAAACCTTTCTGTGGTAGGGGTGCAACCAGTGATTAGTTCTTGTGACAAATCTGAATGGCAATTCATTTAGGTGATGAAGCTTTCATTTAGCGGGCAGTGGTTGCATTATCTATGAGATATTTGGGGTATTTATATTCTTCCCTTCAACAAGGTCCTTGCGATGGCTATATGTACAATGGTGCAAGGGGCTTGGGTTTCAAGGAGATGGGTTTAGATGGACAGTTGTTACCCACTGCCTCTGCCAGCCACTTGAATATTTTAATTCAAAATTGTGACAGCATGTAACAGTCTAAGTGCCTACTTCTAGATGTATGGGAAGTGTGTGTGAATGTGTTGGGCAGCAGGTGCAGCCAATATGGGGATGTTGGAAGCAGGACTGGAGGAATGGATCTTACTCGGATTTACACATGCATTATCTAACATTTAGAATAGGCAGATAGGTATGCCTGTGGCCCTCCAACAGAGCTTGGAAAAGTTACTTTTTTGAACTACTACTCCCATCAGCCCCATCCAGTGGCCATGCTGGCTGGGGCTGATGGGAGCTGTAGTTTAAAAAAGTAACTTTTCCAAGCTCTGCCCTCCAAATGTTGTTGAACTACAAACCCTATCATCCCTGACAGTTGGTTTTGCTGGCTGGGCTGATGGAAGTTTATTTATTTATTTAAAACACACAAGGCGGCATACAGACTAAAAACACAGTATTACAAAAAAAAAAAAACCCACTGAAAACATCAGTCACAATGATAAGAGCTGGTTGGCAAAGAATCTCAGATTCGAAAGGCCTGTCTATGTAGCACAGTCTTTAGAAGACTTCTAAAAATAAGCAGGGATGACTCCTGCCAAATCTCTATTGGCAAGGAGTTCCACAGGGTAAGATGAGTCACGTTAAAATCTTGACCCCTGGTAAAGGCCAGCTGAACCATAGGGGCACGTGGGACCACCAACAGTGCCCCATCAGAAGACCTCAGTGATCGAGGCAGAGCGTAGGGAATCAAGTACTTTGGGCTCAAGTTGTTTAGGGCTTTATCAGTTAACACAAGAACCTTGAATCTGTCCCAGTTGCAGATTGGTAACCAGTGTAGCTGTCTCAGCAGCGGAGTAACATGTTGCCAGTATCCTGTTCTTGCAAGCAATCTGGCCATTGAATTCTGGAGGCTTGCCTAGTGCCGACATCACAAGCTTTTTAGTGCTAGGTGAAGACTACCTTATTTGCCCAGGCATTTTATTGTGTTAGCATTTTAGATGATGTTTGTTTCTTTCAGTTTGCTCTTTTAGTTGTTAAGGTTTTTATTTTATTTTTGCCTCATTATCTTTTGTTGTCTTTACTTCAAATTGTATTTTCAAATTTGTTTCAAATTGTATTTTTATGTTGAGCATGCATCATTTTTTATTCATGGTTTTGAACACCGCCTGGAATCTTTCAATGAAGGCTGGTTAACAAATATTTTAAATATAAGCAAACAGATAAATAAACTCCATTTTCCACGTGGGAATCTAAAATTCAAGTATATTATAGCAGAAAATCAGTGTAGCTTGTGCAGAGCAATATCCATTCCAGTCTCAGTCTGTTCCCATCATATAGTCTAAGAGTGGAGTGTATGTGTGTGCTGATGTCTGCTGTGCTTGTTGGAAGGTTGCAGCCTCTGAATTCACAGTTCACACATGACGTGTGTTTAGGGTGTGGCTGTGTTTACCTGGAGTGGATGCTGCTATTAGCTCTGTCCCCCTGATGTTATATATTTTTCCTGAAACGACTGTGTGAGCTTTTGCTCGCATGTACAGGCTGCACCTGATCTGGACACCTTGTATCCTGGCCTACCCCATTAGAATCAGACTCTAAATCACTCACATGCTTTTCTCCGTTATGTTTAAGGTGGAAGTTAACATTAGAGCGGTTCATAGATCAGCTTACAGGTAACAAGGGTCTCTGCAACATTACAAGAGATCGATAGGCATGGCTTCTCTAGCGAAAATGTCGTTGCAGCAACCTGACACGCCCCCTGGGACCACTTAAATAGGGCCAGGGTGAGTTCACTACTTGTACAGGAACTGTCTCTCACATCGGGATTGGGCGAGCAAGCAAGTGCTCTGCTGCACAGGTGGGGGAGCTGCCTGAATCTGCTTGCACCTGCGCAACCACTGGCGCATCCTTGGCAACGGGGGAAAAGACACATTGGTTTCTCCCCAGTTCCCTCTGCTGATCTCGCCACCTGTTCCTCTCCCTGAAGACGGAAACAGGGGCAACTCGGGAGGGCAGATGGATTCTGGAGGTGTGGTGGGAGAAGGCTCATTGGCCAACCCTGTCTCTTCAACAGCCAGCAGTGGTTTGGGGGTGGGGCTGTTGCTGACCAGACTACTGAAGTCTTCTCCAGTTTCAGACTCCTCCCTCTGCAGATCACTAGGGTCCTCCCCAGGTTCCCAGTCCTCCTCCTTCTCTTGCCCACCTTGCCAGGAATCCTCTGTGGGGCCCATGGCACCTGGTTGTGCATCTGACCTGGTCGTGGAGAGCCCCTACATGCACTACATGCCAATAGAGGCTCTCACGTGGAGGTTCCTACTCAGGCAACCATGAACAAAATGTGGTGGTTTGAGGAAGGAGTCACAACATCATGCGCTTTTAGCCCTGCTCCGTTCCAAATAAACATGGTACCGCTCTGTGCTTGAGTAATATGCACGTAGGACTACTGATGTCAGTGGGTGTTGGGTAAGAATCTTGAGGTCAAAGTGTTGCACTACATAAAAACTGGAATTGATGTGCGTTTCTGATGTAGTATGTGGAGGAGGGACTGCCTAATCTCATCTGTGGTGGCAATTGTGAGCATTTCTGTCAGTTCCACATCTGACAGAATGTCTGAACTGGGCTTCAGTCCTAGCTGTCCTTCATCCAATTCATCCTGCTTAGGGCATACCCCTAAGTCAGTATGATGTGAACATGCAATCAAGGGCTGTCCCATAATTTTAGAGCACCTTTTTCTGGATGTTGTGTGGGTGGCTGACACAGAAAGGGAAATGGCCTTCATTGAGGGGTTTTAATGCTGAGATTTTGAAAGAGCTTACTGATTATTTCTGAACAGGGTGGTTCATAACAGATGCTACTGGAGGTCGCTGATTCATGGGGTCGCCATAAGTCGTAATCGACTTGAAGGCACATAACAACAACAAATGTTTATGCTTTTGTCTTTAAACTCCCCCCCCCAGTTCACAGGATATGGCATAATAAAATTCCAAATAGCTTTATTTGGAAGTGTCATGCTCATAATTTGGCTCACAGTGTGTGTTTTAATACTAGGATCCCAACAGGGAATTATGGAAAGAGAGACTTTATGCATAATCGTTCTCTCTCTCAGTTTAATTTGGTCTTTTCTATTAATGTTTGGTGCTCTAGCTGACTTTCATTTGTGCTTCTGAAAGTGCACACACTGACATTTGCACCAGTTCTACCAAGGACCTGTATTTAGGAACATATGGATCTGCCTTATATCAAGTCATACAGTTGGCCCACCTAGCTCCTTATTGTTTGCACTGACGGCAGCAACTCTCCAGGGTTTCAGAAAGGGGACATTCCCAATCCTACCTGGAGTTGCCAGGGATGGAACCAGGTACTGTCTGCATGCAAAGCAGATGCTCTACTGCTGCACTGTGCAATTTTTGCAATGCCTTTCAAGGTATGGAAGGGGGTCAACACTGACGCTTTTTTCAATACTAGAATGCCTGTTGGGTTTCCTAAAGATAGTCTGGGGAAGCCACCCCTCCCTGTATAACCCCATCAAGTGGGGTTTAGAAAGTGTACAGGCTTTTGTTTTGACACCAGGGGGTGCCTGCTTTGATCTGATGACATGTAGCTGTGGTTGATCGAAGCTGGCAGGTTTCTCGATAAAATTTCTCCCCATAGCCCCAGTTCAGCTAAGGCACCAGTCAGCATTTGGAAGAGGTGGACCTTCAGTGTTGCCAAGGTGAGATTTAAAAATAGCTGCCATGGGGAATCTAGTCCAGTGGTTCTTAATCTCTGTGAGGTCACAGACCCCTTTGAGAATCTGATGAAAGCTGTGGATCCCCATAAACAATTTTATTGCATTGTTTTTTGTGGGGTTTTTTTTGCTCTCGGTTCATGGACCTCCTGATGCCCATCCATGGACCCTTTAGGGGCCCATGGACCACAGGTTAAGAACTCCTGATCTAGACTGACAGTGCAAGTGCAATGCATCTCTACTCAGTAGGAAAAACCGTTAAGTTCAGTGGGACTTATTCTGAGGACTGCAGCCTGAGGCATGCAGGTAGACTTCTTAGAAAACAACCCTGCTCAAATTTAATGCAGTCTGCATAATTATGAAGTCTGAGGTGTGAAACAATTTTCAATTAAGGGCTTTAGGACGCTTTTACAGTCACAGTTATATTGTGAAGCCCTGGTAGTTCAACAGAGGTTGATGGGCCACTTTGAAAAGGGAACGACAGGCCATGAGGCTGTTCCCTCCCCACCAGAGTGGCCTTGTAAGACCAACTGTACTTTGAGAGACAACCAGAAGAGGAAAGAAGACAGTCCAAGATCTCACCACCACAAGTCTGCTCCCGGATCAGCTCAGAATTACTCTTTCTACAATCTGTCACCATTTGGAAATAAGGTGGCCTTTCAGTGTTGCAATGTAGGTGTGGGATTTGGGATCAGTTGCCCATGGAACAACCTCGACTGAGCATCCGGTCCTAGCCATATCTACTCAGAAGTAAGCTCCACTGAGTTCAATAGCACTTGTGTCCTCAACATGTTGTTAGGACTGCCGTTCCCTTCATCTCTGTCCATTGGTCATGCTGGCTAGGGCTGATGGGAGCTGGAGTCCAGCAATATCTGGAGAGCTCCATGTTGGCGAGTCCTGGCGTATAGGATTGTCACCTAAAATAACCATCAGCCTGCTGCAAACTGTGGTAGTGTCTCTCAGTTGGCTGTTTTCCTTGGATATATATTTTACTCATTCTCTCTCTGCCCACAAAACACACAGTCAACCTTTTGCCTCATGTCCAAGGCTTATGCATTTTCCTAGACAGCTGATCATAACACTCAATTGATACACTAAGCCTGTTAAACCAAAGGCTGACAGGAAATCTGTGCTATTCACTTGCCTAGTAATCATACCCAAGTGAGAAAGTAACCCTTCTTGTCATAAAATGGAAGGGTCAGGAGTTTCTCATCCAGAAGCTGTCCTCAGACTTGGTTTAATGTGGCTTCTTTTGTATAAGCTCTGAGCTAAACCAGAAGGGTCCCTCTTGCACTCTGACTAACGTTTGGAAGATAGTGAATTTTAAAAAAACAAAAATCTTCTGTTCAGAACCTCCTGCTGGAAGCAGTAAGAGGAAGAAAGTCGAGTAAAGTAGCTGCTGGAGAAAGGAGAAGTCAGTCACTGCTTTACAGTAATCGTGGTTGTGGCTACTGAATTTATTTATTTATTTATTTAAAGCATTTTTTTTTTTTACTTCAGTGGAAAAAGGCTTTCAGTGCAGCTTGCAACAATCAGTAATAAGACAGTCTTTGCCTTCAGGCTTATATTCTAAAAGACACAACGCAAAAGGAAACAGGATTGGGGAGGGAGGAAGAAAAAAGCAAACTCGGGTACTAGTTCTTAGTTACAAGCTCTTATACAAGCAGGGAGGTTGAAGCAAGCCTCCTCTCTAGCCAATGGATGGGGTGAGGTTGGCTTCTCCTTTGCCATGATGTTCTTCTTGCCCTTGGTCCTCTGCACAGTGGCAGAGGTGAGAGTATGCTTCCCTTCAGTTCTGCATCCCAAGCGTAGCTGGGAGTCAGAGGTGACCAAATTCCTGCAGCTGCTCCTTTCCTGGCCCCATGGATGAGGCCAAGTTGATCTGATCTGCCCCTTTCCAAGATCTTATTTGTGGAGGCATGGGGAGGAGTACAGAAATGGATCTACTTTCTGCAACCATATTCTAGGCCTTGGTTTGTCCAGTCTTGATCTCCAATATCTGTTAAGCATTGATCTTTGCAAATTAGATGAAGATTGGTCAGCTCCCTATTGTGCACCTATTCTTTTCTCTTTTTCTTTTTACAGTAGTATAAAAACAGTTTACTTTCTTTCTGCTTTGGGGGTATAGCTTCCTTTTAAGTGCCAGAGGCCTGCAACTTTTAATTTGAAGGAAGCTTTTAGAGCTCTGTCCCAAGAGAAATTCACACTTGGCTGGAGATGCAGGCAGATTCCTTGAATCATGTTTGGCAGTGTGGAATTTCCTCCTTTTGAAATGGGTTTTCACTGTTTTGTTTTGTTCCCTGCTAGGGAAAAAAGAATTCAGAATAATGTTGCTGTATGGACAGCACATTTTAAAAGCAAAATCTGAATTGGCTTTTTGTGTTCTGCACTCTTTGAAGCTCTGCTTCTTTTCTCCTCAATGTATAAAGGAAGTTTAGTTTCTTTTAGTTTTCTCCACGATTGGTGTGTGAATGCATGTGCGTAGATGAAACACAGAACTGACACGGTTTTTGATTGTGGAGATCTGTTATCACTGGAGCAGTAACTCGTGATAACAGCTGTGGCATTTCGTCAGCTATACAACTGTGACAGGAGTTAACAGTGCCAGTAGATTATTGGCAATGTTATACAGCTGACCAAAAGTGGTGGTAAATTCACAATGGCTATTTTGTTTTCCTGAACTAAAAAATCAAAGTACACAGCAAGCTGCCTCATACTGGGTCAGACTCCTTGGTCCATCTAGCTCAGTATTGTCTACACTGACTGGCAGTAGCTGTCCAGGGTTTCAGATGGGAACATTCCCAGTCCCATTGAATGAATCTGGGACCTTCTGAATGCAAAGCAGACCCTCTATCATTGAGCCATGGCCCTTCCCTGGTAATGTAATCCAGGCTCCGTGTCAAGGAATGCTGAATGCTGGGATTTGTATAAATTATGCAGCATAGAAATATTTGCGTATTTTCAGGTAGTTGAACAGTTCTGTTTTGCTAGCTGTGGGAATGGAGTTGTGGACAATGTTAAAACAACTTCGCAAGGGACTTTCAGCATACTTTCAAGCCTGTGTTTGCAACCTTATGGGTTAGAAACTTGAGGGCTGATAAGTCCCATTGATTTCATTGCATTAGGTAACTACATGTTTAGCGTTTTCCTCTTGAAATCAATGGGATTCAGAAATGCTAAACTTTGAATAACCCTTTTAATAAAGAGGGACGCTGGTGTTCTCTGGATGTTGAATACTACGTTCAGCACCAAATTATATGTTTGCTTAGAATTGTGTAATATTCATTACTCCATGGATATTTCCCCTCTTCCTGAAATAAAAGAATACTGAATTAAATCTATGAGTCTGCAAATTGCTAGGGTTGATGGGTTCAAACTGTTCTTGCTCTCTGCAAGATTATTCTTTACGCATTTAGTACTGGCTATATAGACGGCTGAAATATATGGACATTTATATTATATATCTGGGTATAAAAGGGGTCATTAACACTATCTGTTACTTTTTTTGACATACTGTCAGATAATGCTGTCAGCTGTCATAGTAGCTTATTTTTGCACTTTCTGATTCCTGATCACAGGACTGTCTCTAAATGATGCAGTTTGTGCTTTTGATGAGGCAAAGGGCTTCACATTTATCTGTTGTCAACATTTGTGAAAATGGTGTTTGACTGGGTTTTTATTTCATTATTGCATTTTGTCCTGGGGAGGGGGCGGGGCGGGGAAAGGCAACCCTGAAAAAAGGATGAGGTGTTCAGACCACATTGGAATGTGTGTATCTGTTTCAGAATTAAAAATGTGCTGCTTCTGGATTAATACATCCTTTGCAACAGGTTGGAGTAAAAGCAAGGCTTGCAGAATATTTTCGGAATAGTGACGAAAGGAGGAAAGAGTGGGAGTGGGGGGGAAAGATTGTTCAGCTATCTTGGGGAACCTGCGAGCATCCCAAGGGCATCTGAACTGACCCAGTGGTGGAGATGGACCTTTGATTTGCTCCTGTAGCCAAAACATCTCTTGCAAGACAAACCTAGATGAAGCCTTTAGCCCGCTGATCCTGCTGGCAGGACTGTCTGTTCCAACTGCGACTTTCTTCATCGTTAATCTTTTTGGAAGGTAAATCAATGAGTTGCGGCCATTTAAAGATGTGTTTAACTAACGACAGCCTTTATTTACCCATAGCTATTATTAGTAAGTGATTTATTGGCATATTGGGGAGGGACCCAATGATTTAAATTTGGAGCAGCAGCAAACTTAAAAAGAAGTGTGATGCCATTGCAGCAGTTGCAACAATCTATTATTTTATTTTAGTCATTATGCCTCCCTTTCTTGCCACCTTTTAGTCCTTCAGGGTAACTAGTACTTAATGTGAGCTGCTATGGTGCAAGATAATAAACACAGTAGAATTTTGAGGCAATTAGATGCCTAATAGAATTTTAAGAGTGTTATTAATTTAGCAGACTTAACAAGGCTTGGAGATCAGGAGGCTCTTTCTTGCTTGCTACACTTAGGAACGATTAGAACATATTTTCTACAAGACAGTTCAGAGTTTTTTAAAAATAATAAAATAAAATATCTATTGGATTTTGTTTTGTAAAGTGTCTTTAGCAAGAGCTTCTATCTTACTCTGATACTCTAAATAGAATGAAATTGCACTATTGCTATTGTGAAGAGGTGCATGCATTTTGAGTTTTGCACCCCTTAATTGGTTTGTTCGACAGCCAGTGTGGTGTAGTGGTTAGAACGTTGGACTATGACCTGGGAGACCAGGGTTCAGATCCCCACACAGCCATGAAGCTCCCTGGGTGACCTTGGGCCAGTCGCTGCCTCCTAGACTCAGAGGAAGGCAGTGGGAAGCCCCCTCTGAGTACCGCTTACCATGAAAACCCTATCCATAGGGTTGCCATAAGTCGGAGTCGACTTGAAGGCAGTCCAATTTGTTTGTTTATTTATTTACTTTTATGCCCCACCTTTCCTCAAGGTGGCGTACATGGCTCTCCTCCATCTCTATTTCATCCTCACAACGTCCCTGCAAGAGTCACCCAGTGAGGTTCTTGACTGAGTGGAGATGTGAACCCTGGTCTCAGTCCTACACTCTAACCACCACACCACCCACCACACCACAATAATTTCCAATGAGAATGATGAATTAAAATGGAACGCAGAAATATACATGTTTATAGGGCCAAGTTCCAAAGACTACCAAGGTCTTTGCAGGGCTTGTGCTAGCCAAGTGGGATTTTTGGCCCTGTCCTCAGTTTCAACAGCAGTTTGCCATGCAGCATGGGGGAGCAGTGCGGGGTGGGGTGGGGTGGGGAGGATGCTTTTCAGATTAGAAGTGATTGGGTACCGATTTATTTCTGGACCCAGTTTTAGATAAGACTGCAGATACAAGAAAAACAGAGTGGTGTCATCTTGTGTGGGTAAGGGATTTCAGGGTTCATACTGGAAAAGCCATTTTTAAATGCCTCCCAGGGAGAGAGGGAGAACTACCCATAGAAATCAGTAGAAAAGTCCTAGATTTTACCATAGGTATGATGGGGCACTACCATGTCCACCTAGAAACAAAAGGCAACTCCTTCTCACTCAGGACTTGTTTTGTGTGAAAAATTAATTTTTAAGGGATTTTAAATATTTGAATTATATAGTATGAAATATTTGAATTATTATATAGTACCACCAGTGTACATTCCAATTTGATTTAGTTCGTTGTCCTCATAATATCATCCCCCTCCCCTTTGTGCCCTCTTGATTATTCTGCTGCTTTACTTTAAGTGCCGTTATTCCAATATCTGCCTGACCCAGAAGTTCTGAGTTTGAATTCAAAGGCAGCTCCAGATGAAAGAGAGCAGCTAGAGGGAATGAGATGGGGGGGTTAGCTCCCCCCTTGCTGTTTGAATAATTTTTGCTTTAATTTTATTTGTGTTGTCACAATCTTAATTGAACCCAGCTTTGGAGATCTGACAGAGTTGAAAACTGGATTAACAATAACATAAATAAATAAATCACTGCAGCTTGTGGGGCTTTGACTGAGAGATTTACTTGTGACAGCCTTGCAAAGTAGCCCCCTGTTAATATTGCACTTAGAGTGTTGGACTGAGGCTGGTTTACAACTGCCCTGCGATATAGTCCAGAGTTGTTATACCCCAATTGCAGACTGGGGGTCAGGCAGGGAGAATAGCATATAACAGCCTTCCCCAACCTGGTGCCCTCCAGATTTTGGTGACTGGGGCTGATGGAAGTAGTAGTTCAGAACATCTGGAGGGCACCAGCTTGGAGAAGGCTGGTGCACAACAACTCTGCCATGTTGTCCAGTACTGTTATCCCAGTGTTGCAGATTGGATGGAGGGGTCACACTGAGAGAGTAAAGTACAAGAACCCTACAATGTGTTCTGCTGTTAATATTTCAGGCTGGAGATGGAGCTGAGGCTAGCTTAGATTTCCAGCCAGCCCTGCCCGTTGCCCCTCAGCCAGATTATGGCAAAGTCACTATGCTTAAATTACCCTGTCCCCCCTCCTAGCCCAAATCCAGTGCTCAGTTGCATGCAGAAGCCTTGTGGCTCCTTTGAGTTGCATGCAGACACACTTTACACTGTTAAAAAATAAAACGACACCCCCATCCCCTTTTACATAAAATAAGACCTGAGTTGGAAAAAGCCTGAGCTCCTGTGTTTTCAGCTACCTTTTGTTTTTTGGGAAAACAAACATGTCCAGTTGCAGCTACGCTAATATCCTGGATTTATCCATGGATTTCTGTTGGCAGCTTTCACTTGTGCCTCAGGGGACATTTAAAAATAACTTGTCCTGTGCAAACCCGGAAATCCCCTGTATGTACAGTGAAATGTGTCACTCGCACTATAAGGAAAGGGGGGAAAGAAAAATTGAAGCTCACAGTATGTGTTACTCTGGTTTTTTTCCTTACCTGTGGTTAAGACCATGCCTGGTTTGGTGTATTGTATTGTGTACTGCCTTCAAGTTGATTCCGACTTATGGCGACTCTATGAACAGAGTTTTCATGAGGTTGAAAGGCAGTGACTTGCCCAAGGTCACCCAGTGAGCTTCATGGCTGTGTGGGGATTCAAACCCTGGTCTCCCAGGTCTAGCACCTTAACCACTGGTAAGGATATCTAAATGGCCAACTCCTACCTGTGCAGTTAGATCATGGATGAAAGGCCCATTATATGTTCCCAATGTCTGAGGTAAGGTGGCTGGCAACATTTCCCTTGCAGAGCTACAGTTCTGCTCTAAATGTATAGTGCAGATGGGGCCTATAAATGAGCCACGGTGTAGAATTTAATCTACTCCAGCCCAACTGCCTGCCCGAAAAAGCCATTTATTAGCTACTCACCAAAAGGCAAGCAGCAAAATGATTAGGCTGCCTCTCTGGAGTGGGTTTGCCACAGCCTAGATGCCACAGCTGAAAAAGTCCTAGGGGTGGTCATACGATCCTCATAAGGCATTCCCCTTCCCACAAGTGAAGCAAAATCTGCTAGCCTCACCCCTCACACAGCTTCTGGCCCCTGCTCACATGTGGCAGCTATGAGCTTGGTGTTGATGATGATGTCTTTTGTTCTACCTTTACTGTGAGAGGCAGTATGCCTCAATACCAGTTGCTGGGGATCACAAGTGGGGAGAGTGCTGTTGCACTCGGGTCCTGTTTGCAGGCTTCCCTTGGGCATCTGGCTGGCCACTGGGAGAACAGGATGTTGGACTAGATAGGACTTTGGCTCTGATTCATCAGGGATCTTCGCATGTAGTTAATGGGGTCCTACATATATAGCTAGACACAGGGAGGGATTTCCCACATAACTGCAAAACCTGGACAAATCAGGGTTCTCCATTCAAGGAGGACTTACATGTGCATGAGATGGTTGGACTCTGGACATGCAAGTGTGGGTGAATGTCTGCAGGTATTGGTTGATTGAGATTTGGATGTGTTAGTGGGTGTGGAATCTGTGTGGATATTGAATGAATGGAAATTGATTTGAATTGGTGAAATCCTATTTTATGGATTTGGGTGTGTTATCTGCTTTATTGTTTTATATACCTTTGTAAAACCACTTTGCAGTCTTTTGTGATGAAAAGTGGTATACAACTACTCGAAATAAACAATCGGGAGAGTGAGGCGACTGCCACAGGCAACTGATTTTGGAGGCTCATGAAAGGCCAGCCGAATGGTTAGCTATTTAATATACAGTGCCTTGCAAAAGTAATCAGACCACTGACCAATGCTCTCATATTACTGAATTACAAATGGTACATTGTAATTTCATTCTGTATGATATTTTATTTTGAAACACTGAAATTCAAAATCAATTATTGTAAGATGACATTGGTTTTATGTTGGGAAATGTTAGTAAGACACATAAAGAACTGAAATATGTTGCTTGCTAAGTATTCAACCCCCCACATTAATATTTGGTAGAGCCACCTTTCACAGCAGTAATAGCTTCTAAGTCTTTTGAGGTAGGTATGTACCAGCTTTGCACACAGTGTTGGAGGGATTTTGGCCCATTCTTGGCAGATTTGCTTCAGGTTGGTTGGACGTTGCTTGGGGACTGCAATTTTCAAAGAGCATCACAGATTCTCAATGGGATTGAGATCAGGACTTTGAACGGGCCGCTGTAGGACATTCACTTTTTTGTTGTTGAGCCACTCCATTGTTGCTTTGGCCTTGTGCTTGTGATCGCCATCCTGCTGAACAGTGAATTTCCTCCCAAGCTTCATTTTTTTAGTGGACTGAAGCAGGTTCTCTTAAAGTATTTCCCTGTGTTTTGCTCCATCCATTCTTCCTTCAATTTTAACAAGATGCCCAGTCCCTGCTGATGAGAAGCATCCCCACAGCATGATGCTGCCACCGGCATACTTCACTGTAGGGATTGGTGTGTCTTGAGGCTTGGGCAGGGTTAGGTTTGCACCACACATAGCGCTTTGAGTTTTGCCCTAAAAGCTCTATCTTGGTCTCATCTGACCACAAAACCTTTTCCCACATTGCAGCTGGGGCTCTCTCATGCTTTCTGGCAAACTACAGATGTGCTTTCAGATGGTACTTTTGGAGTAATGGCTTCTTTCTTGCCACCCTCCCATACAGCCGTGTTATGCAGAGCTCTTCATATGGTTGACTGGTGTGCACCATTACTCTACTCCCAGCCACTGAACTCTGTAGCTCCTTCAAAGCGATTGTTGGCCTCTCTGTGGCTTCTCTCACAAATCTCCTTCTTGACTGAGCACTGAATTTTGAGTGACAGAATTTTCTTGGCAGTGCCTGAGTGGTGTGACACAGCTTCCACGTCCTGATTATTGATCCAACTATGCTGGGATATCCACACATTTGGATATTAGTTTGTACCCTTTTCCTAATCTATGCATTTGTATTATATTATCTCTCATTTCTGTAGAATGCTCTTTGGTCTTCATGTTCCTTCAGATTCACAGCCTGACCAATGATCCTTCAGCAGTGGGGTTTTTATCCTGGCAATGTGACAGCAACTTTAATGGTTCACAGGTGGAGGCCAATGGTAAGGCAATTGTGTCCTCGATAGGGCAATTTCTTTCATTTGTGTAAACTGGGAGCTTCCACAGCACAGGGGTTGAATACTTACGCAATCAACATGTTTCAGTTTTTCATGTTTCTTACAAACATTTCCCAACATAAAACCAATGTCACCTTACAATAATTGATTTTCAGTTTCAGTGTTTCAAAATAAAATGTCATACAGAACGAAATTACAATGTACCATTTGTAATTCGGTAATATGAGATCATTGGTCAGGGGTCTGATTACTTTTGCAAGGCACTGTATTTATATTTGTTTCATGCAAGTATTTAAATATAGTGCCCTTCTCCTTACCCCATTTAGGATTTCTAGGTAGTATATGACCAGCTATGTCACATACAATTAATAGCAATAAAACACAGACAAAATCCATGAACAAGTTTAAAAATTTACTATAGCTTAAAAATGCCTGGGTGGAGTAAAAACATTTTTGCTTAGCACAAAGTAATGTATTATTATTGTATTGTTATTGCCAGGGAGAGGGTGGCTGAGAGAGGTGCTTGTGGGATTTTCTACCTCAGGCAGTCAAAACAATTTGACCCCATCTAAATTATACATTTAAAATATTGTTATTCCACTTTTAAACAGTCATGGCTTCCCTGAAAGAATCCTGGCAAGTGTAGTTTAACGGTGCTGAAAGTTCTTAGGAGACTCCCACTCCCTTCACAGAGTTACAATTCCCAGAGTTCCTTAGGAAGAGAGATTGATTGCCTATTGTTTATCATCATACCATTTTAAACAGTCATGGCTTACCCAAAAGAATCCTGAGAAGTATAGTTGTTAAGGGAGCTGAGAGTTTGTAAGGAGACCTGTGTTCTCCTCACAGAGCTACAATTCCCAAAGTTCCCTGTGAAGAGAGATTAACTATAAAACAACTCTGAGAATTGTGGCTCTGTAAGGGTAATATGATAGTTTGTTAAGGGTGCTAACAATTCTTAGCACCCTTATCAAATGATCACTCCCAGGATTCTTTGGGGGAAGACATGAATGTTAAAAGTGGTATAATGAAAAATGGAAATGGACTGCTTTCAAGTCGATTCCGACTTATGGCGACCCTATGAATAGGGTTTTCATGGTAAGTGGTATTCAGAGGGGGTTTACCATTGCCTTCCTCTGGGGCTGAGAGGCAGTGACTGGCCCAAGGTCACCCAGTGAGCTTCATGGCTATGTGGGGATTCGAACGCTAGTCTCCCAGGTCAGAGTCCAACACTCTAACAACTACACCACACTGGCTCTCAAAGTGGTATAATAGTGTTTTAAATATCCTTAAATAATAAATAAATAAAACCTTCTTCAGTCATTCACAATTGTTTTGGATTCTGATATATTTCAGAAGTTACCTCTGTGTGTGTATCTGCATGTAGGACTCAGCTCCTGATTATAAAGAATTGCTGCACTTAATGCTCAAGTAATTGCTTAGTGTGACAAATTAGCGGCTGTTTATATAAGATCATATTGACATGAAGTTATAGGAGGGAGGCATACCACAATCTGAGATGCTTATCATTTCCAGATAAGCGTGTGTGACTGCACACCATTTCCATTAAAAAGGTGACCTGAAAAATTAGCAATTACTGTGTGATTTAAAAAAAAATGGTTCTCAAGCTTCAATTCTATTATTTCTCTATTTATTACTTTATATCCCACCTTTACTTCAAGGAGCTCAAGGTGGCATATATGGTTCTCTCCCCTCCCCATTTTTTCCTTCCAACAAACATGTGAGGTAAGTTAAACTAAGAGACAGTGACTGGCCCAAAGTCACCCACTGAGCTTTATGGCCCAATGGGGATTTAAACCCTGGTCTCCCGAGTCCTAGTCCAACACTAGGGAGTAAGCTTCATTGAACATAGTGGGGCTATTTTGAGTAAATAAAGATGTTAATTAGAACTGAAAGTAATTCTCTGTGGTTTGTAGCACAAACCTTTATAAATCTACTCAGATTTAAGACCTGTTTAGTTCAGTGGGACTTAGAATCATAGAATAGTAGAGTTGGAAGGGGCCGATAAGGTCATCAAGTCCAACTCACTGCTCAGTGTGGAATCCAACTTAAAACATATCTGATCAGTGGCTGTCCAGCTGCCTCTTGAATAACTCCAGTGCTGGAGAGCCCAACACCTCCCTAGGTACTTATGCATAGGTAAGAGTCGATAGGATTGAGGACATAATCTTTGAGTTTGTAAAGTTTGTTGAGATTGTTCTTTGTGAGGGATAAGGAGAAAGCCTTGACTTGACTACAGAGAAAGGCAAACAACCAAGCCATACAATACCACATGTGTTTATTTTTTAAAATGAGTGATCTCCTGGCTTGGTTGCTCACTTCTCTCTACAATTAGCTGAGCCTGTAAGTCCAAGGCCAGCTCCTGATCTGTCACTAAGGAGACATCTGATATCTTTTCTAAGATATCCTCTGAGCAGGCCCAAGGGAAATGATTAAGAGATTTACAAGATACACAGAAAGCATTGTCCTCACAAAAGCCAGCCCATTCCTCAGTATCCTAATCCCATTTTTGGGAAGAATGCCAAACAAACATTCTTATTTAATTTTGAACCTGCTGTACCCCATGGGCAGAACATCTGAATGATCCTTGTCTTTGTTCTTCCTTACAACAAGTCTCTGAGGTAGGTTAACGTTACAGTCTTCTTTCACATGAAGGGCTTGGGGTGAAAAATAGAGTTTTTATCCTTGCAAAACTTACAGAGTAATGTATGGCTGGTTTGAAAGGGAACCTCTTAGATCAGTATACTATCTACTGGATGGTGCTGGTCAGAAAAAATGAGACAAGCCATGCTATTTAGTATTTTTAAAGCTTCTTTCAAATACTTCTTTTTAATACCAGCCTTCAATTGCACTTGAAGATTGATTGAAATCTGTTTTTCATATGTAAAAGAAGATTATGCAAGAAATAGACTTTCATATGTAAAAGGAGGCTATGCAAGAATCTTCCTCATTATACAGCCACGAGAGTGGCTGTATACTATAGCCAGCGTGGATTTTTCACATTCCGCAATGTTAAATTGAAAATACCCCCACATGCCATTCTGATGCTTCCCATAAGCTCATTTCAAAACAAAACCTTACAAAACTTACAGTCCTGAACTTAGAAACGCTTGCTTAACAACCCTGTCAATTTTCATGGTGATACACAAAACAGTCAGAGAGAATAGAGAGTTCAAAGTCAAAAAAGAGAGAGAGAGAAACCCAGAGCCCTTTTGGACTTTTTTCTGTCAGTTCTCATGATCTGTTGAAATTCATTAAAACTCAGCCATGTTCACAGAGTACCTGTAATCCTATTACTGACCTTGCCCCATACTTTGACCTTCATCTTCTGCAGATTAAGTTTTTTTAAAAATGCCTGTCTGATTTTTAATTAATTTAAGAAATTTTGCATTGAACTGAATGATAGTAAGAACCATGCTCAGTAAGAACCAACTGTCAGTGTTCTAAAAGCCAGACTCACAGCTGCTGGGCTTGGCTAATCAGGGGGCCACACCCACACTAGACTTTGATTTCACTTAAGATAGTCATGGCTTCCCCAAAGAATCCTGGGAAGTGTAGTTTGTGAACGGTGCTGAGAGGAGACTCCTATTCCTCTGACAGAGCTTCAGTGGCCAGACTGGTTTAACAGTCAGCCACTCTGACTGAAGGTCTGTGAGGGGAACAGGGCATCTCCTAGCAACTCTCAGCACCGTTCACTAACTACACTTCCCAGAATTCTTTGAGAGAAGCCATGGTCTCATCCAGACGACTGCAAAATGTGTGACATGCCCGCTATGTGTGTTCATTATTTTTTGGTCGTCCAAATGACGTCTCGTGCTGTTACGCATTTTCGCGGGTTAAATCCGCTCCTTGCAATACCGGCAAAAATGCGATTTGCTGTTTAAAATCGGGAATCATCCGCTTCAGGAGTTAGGATGCAATACCACAGACTTTACAGCTGATGGGCGGTTTTGGGGCGTTTCCCCTTGCCCCTTCTCCTCATTCCAGCCAATCACATATCTGCACTTTTGTGCATGTGCGAGAATAAGCCCGGGAAAATTGAACCAATCATCGCAATGGTGGGGTGTTGGGGGGGTCTGCAACTACTGCACAGATGCATTTTATTTTTTGCCAGCCTGCAAACTGGGCGGCCGCTCTGGGTGAGATCTGCAATGCACAGCAAGTGAGAAGGGGGGGGTGGTCGGTTTCAGCCTGCCTTGGGAAAGCTTTGTCAATTTCATTCTATTTGCTGGGGTTTTTGCTTCAAATCAGAAAAGCATACATTCCTTTAAGTGTAATATGGCAAATGCAAACAAGGAAAGGGCTTCTGGTCAGTTTCAAGCCTGCTCCAGAAAGCTTTGTCAATTTCATTCTCTGTGGGAAGGAAAGGGAGAAGGAGGGGGGGTGACACTTTCTTGCTTTTTTGGAGAAATAAGTGCAATTGCCAGCGTGTGTATCTCCTTAAATATCAATAAAGGCAGAAAAGCATACATTCATTTAAGCATAAATCGCAAATACAAACAAGGCAGGCGTGAAACCGACCAGCAGCCTTTCCTTCGGAGGCGAGAACTCCTTTACAGCCATATTGTGCTTCGTTGCAAAGGGGGAGAGGAGCATACGTAATTTTTTTGCTGACCAATTGGTTGATAGGGGGAGGTTTTAGAGGCAGAGCTTGGAAAAAGCGAAGAGAATGTAAGGGTCTTACCGCTGCATGTGCGGGTGCAAAAAAGCATTTTTTTTAATTGGGAAAGAGCGAACTAAAAGGCAAAGTGAGGACTATCAGATGACAGACCGAATATGGAAACCGTGGATTATCCCGCTCCGTTTGGATAAGCCCCATGACTGTCTAAAGTGAAATAAAGGCCTGGTGTAGACGTGGGAATAGGAGGAAGGAAAACCAAAATGCTAGAAAAATAAGTATTTATTTGTAATTCCAGCCTGACGCGTTTCAGCCTTTGTATATTTAGGCCTTCATCAGGGGAATAAAGGCTGGCAAGAAGTATCTTCCAATAAGCAAACTGTTTTCACCGATGGAAACGCCTCAGCAGTTTGCTTATTGGAAGATACTTCTTGCCAGCCTTTATTCCCCTGATGAAGGCCTAAATCAGTGATTCTCAAATGGTGTGCCACGGCACACTGGTGCGCCACAAGAGTTGGCTATGTGTGCCACAAATATTATGAAAGTATATTATTAAGTTAATTTTATTCATAGTTTAAAATATATTAATATATTTTTAATTTTGTACACGAAGTGCGCCAGAAAATTTTTATATGTTTTACAGTGCGCTGCTAACCAAAAAAGATTGAGAACCACTGGCCTAAATATACAAAGGCTGAAACGCGTCAGGTTTGGATTACAAATAAATACTTATTTTTCTAGCATTTTGGTTCTCCTTCCTCCTATTTCCCTGGTTTTACATGCTAGTCACTTCCAGTTGTTGCTGGTGCAGGTGTGGCCAGGGACAGTTTCGGTTTTAATCTGAGTGGGAGGCTACATGTGCCTGCTGTAGAATAAAAAGGTGGGGGAAACGCTGAAAAGCAATACTGTTCACAATGTTGTCCTTTTTGGAAAGGAAAGGGGCTTCCCCTCTGCCCAGTGCCTACCCACCCAATCTCCTCCCCCTCCTCCTCCCTTCCCCCAGCCCCTCCCCCAGGTCAGTGTTGGACTAGGACCTGGGAGACCAGGGTTCGAATCCCCACACAGCCATGAAGCTCATTGGGTGACCTTGGGCCAGTCACTGCCTCTCAACTTCAGAGGAAGGCAATGGTAAACCCCCTCTGAATACCACTTACCATGAAAACCCTATTCATAGGGTCACCATAAGTCGGGATCGACTTGAAGGCAGTCCATTTCCATTGTGTGTATTTGAACAGCTCAGCTATTGTGTACACAGAGATATGTAGGAATGTTCACATGTTACACTGAAGGAGTGTATAATCTGTGTACCTGCATACAAAAATAGCTGAGCTGTACAAATCAAAAAGTGTACACACAAACACTTGCACATGTGTAGAGGCAGCTTGCACCCGTATTCAGTTTAATGTGTGAAGAAGCCTGGACTTCACTCGTTGAACGTTGATGCACAACAATTATTTGTGAACAGAGGTACACATACTGAACACTCGTTGAAGATTACATGTGAACACCCCTATGGTTTTGTGGGCAAACATATTTTGCAGGTTTTCTGTCTTGCTGTGATCTCTGATTAAACAGATGTGCAGGTTTCTGCAGCACTCTAAAAATGATCATTCATATATACTTATATATATTATGATAATGAAAATATCTATATAGTGCCATCCATGTAGATGCTGCGTTACAGAGTATGAGAGGTCCTTCACCCAAGGGGTTTACAGTTTAGAAAGGAAGATGAGTGGAAGGAGAGGGAAATAGAGGAAGGGTTAAATAAGGGAAGAAGATGTGATTGCTTCAGCAACACATAGGCTTAGTTATAGCAGGGTGTTGAGGAATGATAGTTCTATGGTGCCATCTTGAAGTCTATGAAAAATGGTTATTGCTATTCAGCATAGTTAGTCAGAGTTAGGCTTGTTTAAGTCCCATTGAAATCACTGAAAATGAAAGAAACAATTAAGCACTTCCTGGGGAATCAGTTGGATTTAATGGGCATTCCTCATTAGATTTTCTTTTTCCCAAGCAGATTAATTTACAAGCTGTCTAAATAAATATTTCCTTCCATGCATTCACAACAGGCTTTTGACTTCATATTCTCTTCCCCCCCCCCGGGCTTGATCTCTTCCTTGCCTGTAACCCACTGTATGTGATGGGAAATGAGATCTTTTTGTTTGCTGAATCTGGATTTAAAATGTGTTGGGGTGGGAGGGCAGAAATAGATTATTAGAAGTATGAATCCCTGTAACAGCAGGAAAGAAATGGAAGAATGTATGTCTCTGCTGCTGGTTCGCACTTGGAAGCAAAGAGCCTTCTGGAGCTTTTGATTAAGTGGATGATTATCAGCTAGCTCCCCCCCCCCCCAAAAAAAAACTCATTGGAGACTAACATTCATAAAGATAACGGCATACAGAGAGAGGCTAGGATAGGTACACTAAAGGGACACGCTCATGAGCACACAAAACCCTCTTTGATTTATTTGGTGGGAGCTCCCTGCACCCAGGCCTTGCTTGACTGATTTCCAGCTTTATTTCTCTCCAAAGGGAAAGTGACGATGAGGTCTTTGTTGCTGAAATGAAATCCCCAAGCAAAGAGAAAAGGGCAGCCAGTGCTCAATCCCTTGGGTGCTGAATTGGAGTGATTGAAAGATAGTGGTGTGTGTCTCTCTCTCTGTGTATATATGTATGTGTGCTCATCTAGCTTGCAGCCTGGCAAATGTAGCATTTGTGGGAAGGTGGTGGAACCACTTGCTTTGAATATAGTTTGACAAGCTTATTGTCAAAGGGTTAGGCAGCTTTCCTTGGGCAATGAACTTTATGTGGAATGTTGTGAAGTAGTACAATAAGGAAATGTTCTGTGCCAGAGAGTAGTAGATCATCTCTCTCTCTCCATTTGCGAGTGCTTGTGCACACACACACACGTAAACATTTCCCCCACAAACCGAAAATTCCTGCTGAATTTCAATTACACAAAAATTTCCAAAGAGTTCTTTTTGTCTTATCTGACTGAATGGCAATTTCAACTCTTTTTTTTTTTTTTACTGGTGGATTGAAGCAGCCAAATTAAAATGGCTAAAATGGTTCAGCTGGATGTACTGCACTCAGAATGGTTTACCTGAATATACAGAATTGGAATAATGCATTTACCTGGATTTTCCTTTCAAAAATATAAAATATGATATAAGTAAGACATCTTTTGTTTGGATTGTGCCTAGTGTTCAAAATGTAGGGTTTGAGCACTTTAAAAACTCCATAGTTCTCTTTCTTGGATACATCAAATTGTTTTATTTATCTATTTATTACATAAATACCATCTTTCCTTCAAGAAGCTTGAGATGTACTTCGGTCTATTCTTCCTCATTTTAACCTCATAAGAACCCTTTGTGGTAGGTCAGGCTGAGAGACAATGACTGGCTCAAGGTCTCCTAATTGAGCTTCATGGCTCATCGGAGATTTGAACCCTGATCTATGTTCTAGTGCCAACATTCTATTCCACTACACCACACTATACTACACCACAACACATAGGGAACATGAGGTTCTTTGGTAACTTATTAGGGCAGTAATGACAGTCCTGCTTTTCTGGAAAGCAACTAATCTTTCCTAGCATTCTTCAGAAACAGGAGGGTATTCTAGGGCAACAGAGAGGCCCAGCAAGACCAGTCAATGTTCCTTGAGAACTGTGTGCATATATCCGTAATATGCCCCAGAATCCTTTGCAACACCCAAGAATTCCATGTCAACGTGCTCAGGGTCCTCTGACAGACAAGGCAATGTAGGAAAGGCTAACTGCAGGAAAAGAGATTGAAAGCATCAGAGTTCAGGAACAGATGTTTGTGTTAGGATACTGCTGCCTCATAAAAGTTACTAGGTAGTCCACAAAATTGTTTACTGGCCACTTGCTCCACTGTAACTGTTGTTGGAAGGGATAGAAGGTGGAAACCTACTCCTCACCCAGACTTTTTAAAGCAATTTTTGTTCACCATAGTCTGGTTTCCAGGTATTATATTTCCCCATTGCTGTACTTTTTGACTGTTATGTCAGGCTGCCAGTAGACTTGGACTTCTCACCTTGCTGTGTATAGCTAATGGAGAAATAATGAGCAATGAGGACTAGTCATCATATGAAATGTTTGAATCTGAGATACAAGCATGTTTGTTTCAAGGACAGACTTCTGTGAAAAATACCATGAGTTAATTTATCCCAACGTTTATTTAAAGTTATTTATTTAGTTATTAAAATAATGTATCAGCTGCCTTTCTGGTGCTGTCTACAGTGCCAAATAATCAAAACTCTATGTTGAAAAAGACTGGGGTTTTATGTTAAAAACAGAGACTGAGGATATGTACCTAACCAAAAAGGTAAGGGAGAAAGATTTTTGCCATAAATTGTTTATGTTTCATGCTGTTTCAGTCAGCGGAAGGTTGAAGAATGTTTGATATTAAAATTTTGCAGTTTACTTGCATCACCTTCAGGCAGAATTGTAATGCAGAATTAGGCTGATGCACTGCCTTGTTTCTTTAGCTGTTAAGTTATATTTAATCCAAAATAGATGTTGAATTTGCAGTAAGAGCAGTAATCATTTTTTACAGCAGTGGCTGACAAATGCACTTCTAGGCAGGGTGAATATTCATGAAGAGGGAGGCAGATGGACTAAAAAATAATAATGTTATATTGTTATAGCGCTGAAGCACTCAAAGGGCCTTGAGCACATTAGCTCTATACCTTACAGCAAACAAACAAACAAATTGGGACTAGAAAAGGAGGAGATAAGAGAGGGAAGGTGTTAAAGGAGGAAGAAGTTAATGTGAAAGTCCCAGAGAGGGTGAAAGAAACTGGCAGGTTTGGGGTGTGTGTGTGCAGAATAAGGGTACGAGTTGAATGTGAAAGAAGAACGGGAGAAGAAATTACAGGAGATGGGTAAAAATACATTGAGACACATGTGGGAGTGGGAAGAGAAACATATTAAAGAAAAAAGGCTTTTCAACCAACTGTCTCTGAATCATCAAGTGCTGCCTAAACTGGGGAGGCTGAGTCACAGTAACTTCACAGTAACTTCTGTGGAAGGAAATATCTGTACTTAACTTGAGGAAAGCTGAGGTATGGAACTCCTTGCCACAAGGAAAGTACCATGGCAAAGAATTTGGCAGTTTCCAAAGATGGAATAGTTATCAGTAAAAAGTTATGTCAAGTAATTGCTAGTTGATTATTCAAAATTCTGACTCCATCTGCCATCACTTTGTGACTGGCTCTGCCACTGCAGCACCATTTTGTGACTGGCTGGGCCTAGGTAATTTTCAGCCATCTCAAGTGGGCCCTGGGGGTAGAAGGTTTAAGAATCCTTGCCTTACAGCAATCCTGTAAGACAGACCAGTTTTATTATCCTGTGTGACCGGTGGGTGGTGGCATCTGAGATTGAGAGATACAGTGGCCTTTCTCTCTGGACAGCCGTGGAAAAAATGACTTGAGTTAGTGGGGGGGGGAGGGGAGAGAAGAAATGGCAGAGACATCATGGCAGAGCATGCAAAAAATTAACAGTACAATTGGGAATTGACTTCCAGAATTCACTTTGCCTATGAACTGAAGAATTCTCTGACATTGTTTGCTAACTGGCCTTGCTCATCTCTGAACCTTGGTCTTCCCTATCTGTGTAATAGGACAAATATCTTCTGGAATATCTTCTAACTTACAAAAACGTTTCACTCCTTAATGTACTGTATATATTCAGTGCTGGATGTACTGCGTGTCTGAAATCAATCAACAGAACTGAAGAGCATTTTGCTTTAGGTGAACTGTTAATTTCTTTGTGGCTTGTCTCTGCTGGGCTTCATCTGTGACCTTCCAGATCTTCTGCCTCTGGCCAAGTATCTAAGTACAAGAATTTAAAAAACCCAGAAGTTGGAAACTGTAATCCTAGTTCTTCGTTCCTTCATGCAATTTGATTCCAGGCTTCTTTTAGAGATTTCTTTCTGCTCACCTGCCTCGAGGCGGTCCACAAAAGGAGTATGGATTGCTCTGGGGGTGAGCGCCCAGTGGAACTGGCCCTACTGTACCCAGGATGAATTATGTTTGTCCCTGAGCAAATGTGTGTTTGTTTATTATTTGATTTAAATCTCGTTCTTCCTCCCAGTAGGAGCCCAGGGTGGCAAACAAAAGCACTAAAAGCACTTTAAAACACTTTAAAATGTTTCTGTGATAGATAGCATACATACCAGTCGTGTGGGTTTTTTCCTCTCCCTTTGCTAGAGAAACTTGAGATGCCTGGGCAGGTATTGTTAATCCCTTTGAGCTGCTTTCACACCTGCATGGGGTTCTGCCTTGCTCTTCTGGGCTGTGTGTAGCTGGCCTAGACTTGCATTCTGTTGTGTCATCGCAAAATTGCTTAAACCTCCCTTGTGATGTCACCTGCTTATATGTATGTTATTTGTGGTGCTTCAGAGTGAGTAAAATAAGTGATAGGGCATGGGTATTTGTATATGGATGGTGACTGGCTGAGAGAGTGGTAGGGGAGGAGAAGTCTGATCATTTAGAAGTGAGCGGTGGTTGATGAATGAGCAAAAGTTAGGGGTAGAATTTAGGTTCGGTTAGATCTGTGGCCTGTTGCAGCTGAAAATTTAGATGAAAAGATACAATTTCTAGGATTTGAGTGGGATCTAGGGACAAACTGAGTATGAATGTAGGAGGGAATAATTAGTAGTTAATATAATTAGTAAAACCTTGTAACTTAAATATGTTTTGCAGGAGGATAAATGGCATCTTATTGTATAATACCTTTCAAATGTGAAATAATAAATATACTGTTCTCTTCATTATCTTTTGCCTATTGCTCAATTACTACCAAGAGGGAAAGTTATATAGATGAAATAATAAGATTAATACATGTCCTCGCATCCTCATATCCTAAAGAGAACAAGCATTGGATCTGAAGTAAAAGTCCTGATGGCAGCATTGTTCAGTATGTGATGGAAGGTGTTGCCTACTGAGGTAAACACATGGTGAAATAGGGTGCTGCCATGAAAAGAAAAGAGCAGGGACGCCACAGCTTCCCCCCAAATAGTTGAATAGATTTTACGGATTCAGAAATTTGAACTATGTTTCTTTGGCTGCAAATAAAGCCTGTATAGTTTACAGCAAAGGCTGTGATACTCCAAGCAAAAGCAAAAACAGATCTGAGTCCCTCATGGGCTGCTATAAGTGACTGGTAACTAAGGCTACATCAGGCTTGGAGGGTCACGATTTTTGCATGCTACTGGAGAGAGTTCACCCTTAAAGCAAACCGTTTGCTAGGTTGGGATGCAGGCAGAGCTTGGAAAAGTTACTTTTTTGAACTACAACTCCCATCAGCCCAATCCAGTGGCCATGCTGGCTGGGGCTGATGGGAGTTGTAGTTTAAAAAAGTAACTTTTCCAAGCTCTGGATGCAGGCTGTAAGATTGGAGTAGGGAACCTTGGGCCCAGGGCCCAAATGCAGCCTTCCAGGCCTCTCTAACTGGCCCTTGGGACTTTCCCCAGGTTGCAACCCCTCTTCAGCTACACCCTTAACATGCCCTACTTCACACACCCCTTGAGTATTTTTTACCTGGTTAGAACGTGTCCTTGAACTCTGATCATGCCTCCTGCTTGCCTGGATGAAGGATCGAGATGGGTGTGTTGTATCTTTAGAAGCTAGCCTAATGTACAAAGTAAAAGATTATATTAGTTGCTCCACCCACTTTCTTCCTGGCACATGGCCCTCAGAGAGTTGCCGAGAAAGAAATGTGGCCCTTGGTTAGGGTTGCCATATTCCAATTCCACAAATCCAGGCAGGCTGTTTTGCATGCTATCCAAATTCTTCACTAGTTGTGCCAATTAACCATATTAAGCATATTAATGGTTGTATGGTGCAGGGTGAGGGTGGGGAAGGGACACCGCTTCTGGGGAAAATAACGTGTTTAGGCCTTTCCTTTCAGCAACTGAGACTCTGTAGAAGGTCAAGGAATACAAACTGATTAAAAGAGAATGCTACAGAGAATGGGCAGAGTGCCTTTAGAACTAAGTAACCACACCCAGTCCTGCAACAATGAGCATTAAAGATAAAGGCTTAAATGTAGAGATTTTGGGAGAGAACGGGGAATGTACCTGACCCACCCAGCCATTTTCTGCCTTCCATGAATAATGCTGTTGGTGGTGTCCTGTGAAGGAGCTAAAGCCCAGTCCCCACTTTCCCTCAAGAACCTGGCATAGCAGTGGAAATGGCAAAGACCTCAGCCTCTGTCAGGGAGCAGACATGTAACTCCAAGAGAAAAAGAATACCACTTACCAGGGTGATGAGTGTGGGATGGATTGTTCCATTCCATTGTCTTAAGGGGGGAAAAGGTTGCACCCCCCACTGCATTGAATATATATATATATATTGCCTGCCAGTTATTTTGAAGAAAGATATGTATTAAAAATACTTTTTAGCCTTTTGTGAATTGCTGAACAGAGGCTCTGCCGGGCAACAGGGTGAGCGTGTCTGCATTCCTACGCAACTTTACTTGGGAGCAAGCACCATTTAACAGGGAGGGAGCAGGGCCGAAAAATGCAAATGCTAATACCTCTGCCTTTTCTACAGAGAGGTTTGCTTTTATATCTTGTATTTGTTCAGGGCAGGGAGCGTTTGGTGGATTCAAACCCCTTTATTCCATCCTCCATGATGGCAGGCAGACCCTCCCATTGCATTCAGTACTTGAGACACATACCCTGAGACACATAAGCAATTGAGATGAAGGCTGTTTCTCTTTGCTGACTCAACCAGAAAGTGACCTAGAGTCTCTGGATTTTCTAAACTGCCTAGATTCTGCATATGCAACAGGGAGGCATGCTAAAATGCTTGGTTTTCCCAGGACAGCTGTGATGTCACTCATTGGCTAAGAACAACAGAAGGCAGGAGTAGGCTGATTTCTCACAAAATTATTGGGCATAAAACTGCCTCCACATTTTGCCTTGTATCTCTGAATCTACAAAGGCTAGAGACTTGTGCTTTTTTTTTAATGAAAGCTGGGAATCTGGGCCACCTAATGAGCTAAGAGGGCACCGGGTACCATGACTAGAATCTGGGTCAAACCCAGTTAACCAGACAATATGGCAACCCTACCCTTGGTTTTAAAAAAGTTCCCCACCCTCTGCTCTAAGAGAAGGATATTGTTAATTTACTTTTTCATCAAATTTTGCACAGGAAGAAAGAAATTTGCCTATTTGAGTGGCCTGTGGAGAGGTCAGCTCTTCAAGACTCCTGAACCTTTGTTCTCTGCCCCCTTGGTTAACTGGCCGGTTAGGCCCCATCTGCACTATACATCTAAAGCTGTAGTGGTTTGACAGTCAGTCCCTCTTCCCAGGAAGCTCTGAGAATTATAGCTCTGTGAGAGTAACAGGCACCTCCTAATAAACTCAGCACCCTTAATAAACTACAATCCCCAGGGTTCTTTGGGAGAAGTCATGTCTGTTTAAAGTGGTATGATACTGCTTTAAATCGGTGGTGCAGATGGGGCCTCAGCCTGTGATGGGAAGTACTGATTAATTTGCCAGTGAAATCTCTTAATTCTCTTCCATTACGAGTTTGCAAATGAGTGTGCAGTTTGTCATCTGTAGACAAACTATGCATAAGAAATCCCACTTTGTAGTGGTTGGGATTATGAAGCTTTGCACTTACATCTGTTTCTGGAGGCGGGATGCTGAATGAAGGATCTGTGGCTCCCATTTTGTATAGGCTGAAATATGAACCGGGAGAGTTCAAGCAGCAAAGTGCAAGTGGCACAGCAAGGGTTAGTAGAAAATAGCCAACAATGTTGATAGCCTTTCCCAGTTCTCTGTCCACTTTCTTTTACAGCCATGCTTTTATTTATAGCTTTTTGTGAGAAGTGTGCCTTTTCCAGTGTCCTCAACTGCAAAAATGAATACACTCATCACAATTTTGAGAGGAGAGGAATTCAAAATATGACCATCTTTGTACTGCAAGTCGTATGTTTCCTGGTTCCCATTAAGCCCTTGTTTTCGTTTTCATATAGCCCTTTCCCATTCATTAACTTTGTGGGACCTGGCCACCGTTACGTCAGTTTCCACATCCAGATTTGAAGGGGTGTGCATGTGTGTGTCTTGTTTTTTCTCTTTCCCCAGCTGTTGTTTAAATTCCAGCAGTTCAGAGCTTGCTGTTTCCTTGGGTAGGCCAAAGAATAACACACACACAGAAAATATTTCCCGGCTTCATTTTAATCTGGCCCAGTGTTTGGACTTGGCTGTTTTTGTCCTTTCCTGACAGTAGACGAGTGTTGGTATGTTTTAACAGCCTCGTGTGGGCTTGGATGCCAAGAGAGTACATAGCTTTGCCATGGTTTCTCTGGTCTGTTCTTCTTGATGTTTGAAATTGGTTGAACTTATTGAATTAAGGGTGACATTCGTCTTAGACATCATCACAAACAAGCTATCGGTACCTCTTGATTGCTGTCCACCATCTCCTCTGTGATACTGTTAGTGGGATTTTTTCTTAAGCTTCTTACAAATGACTTCCTTATCAACAGGTGTATTTTGAACCCATTGGCCTGAACGTAGTTTTTTTTTTTTTTTAAATCCTTTTGAAAAAGCATGTGAAGTGCATGTTTTTGTAAACCGCTTGGAGGTCTTTACATTCAAGCGGTACATAAATTTTGTAAAATAAATCAATAAAATAAAATGTACATATGGCAGTACCACATGTTAGGAACATAGGAAGCTGCCCTATACCCAGTCAGACCCTTGGTCTATCTATTGTCTACACCAGCCTTTGCCATCCTGGTGCCCTCTAGATGCTTTGGACTATACCCCCTGTAAGCCCCAGCCAGAATCGCTGTGCTGACTGGGGCTGTTGAGAGCTGTTGTCCAGAACATGGGACAGATGCAAGGCATCACATGTGCAAGGCGAATATTGGACTACACTGATTGTCTGCAGTGTTTCAGGAAGAAGTCCTTCGCAACTCTGCCTGGGGGTGTGTGTGCAAAAATATTCCAATAATTAATTGTCCATATTTTGTCAAGTGTTTTTCTGCAGCCATGAGTTCTAATGTGAACATGTGTGTGTGTGTGTGCACACGTGCATATGTATTTATAGACAGAAGTGTAGGGGCTTGTTCAGAAGTGCAGGGCCCTTCATGATAATCACACCACGCCCCCTTACAACCTTTTCCCACTTTCCCTTCTCCCTTGCTCTCTGTGTCATCTTTGAGTCCACACCCTACTACAACAGACGTCCCTAGGAGCCAAAGTATGAAAGGGGAGGCTGTGTGTTAGCTACTGTGAAGAGTCTTCTCTGTGGCTGACTCACCTCCTTTCACTCTGATTGGCTCCAACCAACATGAAAGGACACAGACTCTTCTTAGTGGCTAACACACTCCCCTTTCATGCTGATTGGCTACTACATAGGGAACTGGCTGAGACCCTGCTCCCAAAAAAGTAAGGGTTCAATGATCCCTTATGACCCTAGATGACTACACACGTTTATCAATAGATAGATAGATAATTTCAAGTGTTAAATTGGGATTTTTATTTTAGCACTTTACCCACATCACTGGTGATATCTGCATATTGAAAATACTGCTACAAGCCCTTTTAAGGTCTGTTAAGAGAGTTTGCCAGACCCACAAGTGACACAGTCTATAGTACCACTAGGTCTGTAAGACGTTAGCAAAGTTTTACTGAGTTGTTTTCTCCCTCCTGCAGAGTCAGGCTATGTTCTTCCTCTACTGTCAGAGACAGTACTGCCGGAATACCAGTTGCTGGGAATTGCAAGTGGGGAGAGCGCTATCGCATTCAGGTCCTTTGAGAGTGCGGGACTAATGGCCCCTTAGCCTGATCCAGCAGGGCTCTTTTTATGTTTTTAAATGGTTCCTTTGAGTCCTCCCTCTGATCCACAGAAAGGTTCAAGTCTCTCCCTCCCCAACCCCCTCCACACTCACTATGTCTTTTATATAGCTAACATACCATCCTTTTATAGTCTATTTTACATTAAATTGGCTATTGAGATGTGAGCATCAGCCTCTTTGCAGGCACTTCTTATTCCAGAAGGAAACTCATCTGTCTCAGCAGGCAAATTTGACTAATCTCAATAACATTGAGTCTTTACATAACTATTTGGTGCTAACTCAAAAACCCCGTGGTTATCTAGCACATTTGTTCATTATTGTATCCTTGAATTATTTAATAAAACCACGCAAGGAGACAGTGTGCTCTCAGGACAGCATACAAAATAAAGGCTGAGCAATGTTTTGCATCCCATGCAGCTATTTTCTCAATGCTGACACTGGTGATATATTTATTCTGGGCGCAAGCTGCTGTGTTGTTTTAAGGCTAATACTGAAAATAAACAGAGTGTATGTGTGTATGTGGTTTCCTTCCGAATAGTTAAGCCAGTCCAGGAGAATCCTGCGCCCTTCTTCTGTGATGAGTTCAGGGGCAAACTACAGGTTATACCAGGGATGGGGAACTTTTTTAAGCCCAAGGGCCGCGTTCTGTTCTGGGGAACCTTTTGAGGGCACGTACCAGTGGAGGGGGGCAGAGGCAAAAGCAGGTGGAGCAATGAATGCAAATTTCTATTTTTGCAGCATTTGATGGTTTCTACACACAGTCCAATACCCCTTTCTGTCCTCCATCCAGGCAAGCCAGAGGCATGATCAGAGTCCAAGGACATGTTTCAGCCAGGCCAAGGTGCAAAGCAGGGCCAATGAAGGGTGTGGCCTAGGGTTGCCAGGTTCTTGGCCTGAGACTGATCCTGTATCTTTAGGAGAAGAGGTCAGCCAAGTGCAGGTGTTCTTGCAACACTATAATGAGAAAAACCACAAGGTGGAATTCTTTCCCCCTGCACAACTTTTAAAGATACAGAAGACCTCTTGGTTGCCAGGCCCAGCCTCCAAGAGGTCTTTTGTATCTTTAAAAGTTGTGCAGGGGGAAGGGAGAATTCCACCTTGTGGTTTTTCTCATTACAGGGTTGCAATACCACCTGCACTTGGCTGACCTTCTCTTCTCCTAAAGATACCAGATCAGTCTCAGGCCACGGACCTGGCAACCCAAGTGTGGCCTGGGGAAAGTCCTGAGGGCCAGATAGAGAGGCATGGGGGCTGCATTCGACCCCTGTGCCAGAGGTTTTATTATGCACACAAGCATGCCTGCAACCAAGCCCCGGTGTTTGTTGTTTAGTTGAAAAGTAGCTTTGGGAGACTGAAATACAGCCAGCTGGATTGCATCATGATTTCAGCATCTTTGTTCAGTCCCACTGTGCCTTGCTTGAAAGTGCCATCTAGTTTGAGAACTCCAGAATGCTTTCCTCTGAAAGCATGTGTCTTTTTAATACGTCATGGCTCAATTATCACATTCAATTTTGCCTGCCAAAATAGCCATATATATTGTCTAGCGAGTGACAGTCTGGGCCTTTATCTAGGCTGGCTGCTTGCCAGCTGCTTAATTGAAGCTCTGTGTTTGCTGTGTGTCAGATCATACAGTGGTCTATTACGCCCAGCTAAAACAATATTTTGAAAATGTTTCAAATGTAAACCAACCCTGCGCTTAAGAATTTATACTCTTTTGTTGAATAGTTTTTTGCTGCAGTTGTAGCACTTGGTTATTTAGCGTAGATTATATTTTGGTTTTCACTTTGCCTGTGAGGTCTTAGAACAAGCTTTGCACCTCTTGCATTCACCTTGGAAAATTAATGTCGGCACTAAACAATGTTGCTGATAGTTCCCCCCCCCCAAAAGCTGAAATGATTAAAGCTGTGCACTCTGCCTGTAATTTCTCATGTGAAGAATGCATTTCATACTTCTGCACCACACAGTCACTCTTGCTTTGCTTTATGGAGTGCAGCTAAATGTGCAAAGAGGTATCCCTGGTCATCTCCCGAGTTCTCATAGATCCACCTTTGCTGAGCCTCACATGTAGGCTTGCATCACAGTTGCACTCCATTAAGTGTGGTTCCATTTGACTGAAGTTCCCAGACATTTGGGAGATGTTGCCACTTTTCCTTTATCCTCTCCATCTGTGGCTGTTGGATAAATGCGGTTGTCGTGTATTTGGGGAAGTCCAAACTTAATGGCCTCAGTTCAGCTGTGGTTACATGCGGCAAGCAATATGCATGATTTAGGAGCCCGCAGAACAAGTGTGCCAGTGTGGTACCTGTAATACATTTGTTATTGTTGAATATTGACAGATAAGCTCCTAATATGTTAAAGCACAGGGGAATCAAAAGGGAGAGGGAAATAGGGTGCTATATTTGTTATTAAAAAAATCTTAAGCAAAATGTTGAGAGTAATAAAACAGAATGTACTGTGCAGGTAGTAGGTGTGTATCCTTTTGAGCATTGCAATGCAGATGGGGATCCAGTTGTTTATTTGCTTTGTGACTAAGGTTTCAATCCAGTAAGGTAAAATGCATATGGACAGCTGCATTAAGTTGTGCGTCATTCCTGTAGTATTGTGGTGGTTTGATTATATTTATCTGCATTATGAAATGTGCAGCGCAACTCCGGTTCTTAATGTATAACTCAAATATGGCACGCATACATGTGTGATAGAAGATGTTCTTTTGAGCAGTTTCCTATTGGAAAAGCACTAGGCTAATACGGCTAACGGCAGAAAATTAATTACTATTTAGGCTGATGCAAAACTAGCTGGCTACTGAACAGGAGTCGAAAGGATGTCTTTTGCAGACCAGATATTTCTCACAGATAAACAAAAGAGGCTGATTATGCCAATTTTTCCCATTATGTCAAGCAGGCTTTGAGGGTGGCTAACATTAAACTTACCCCCCCCATATGAGTAATCTAAGCACGTGACACCCGAACCACAGGGGGTGTGATTGTTCATTTTGTCCGGACATTTGACTTTACTTGGGTTAGGTCTCGCTGAACCCCACAGAGACTTCTTTCCAAGTAAACATGTAGGATCAGATTTCATTAACCTGCTTTTCCATGTTACCTTCGACTGAAACTTCTAAAGAAATGTTTTAGCAACGGGATTCTTTATGTCTTTTACTTTGGGGAGGGAATGTTTTCAGTAACTGTCATAATATGACCAACGAGGATTTTCTGGACTTTTGCCTTTCTCTCTCCACGTATAAATAAATACATAAATAAACATTCTGTATTAAATGCCTTTCTTTAGTAAACACATTCTGAGGAACAATGGAAGGCTATTTTTTCCCCATTGGAACAACTCCTCTTCAAATTTGTTTTGCTACTTTTTCTTTTTTTGGTGTTACCACATCAGCAAAAGAGGATGTGGGTTCTGGAGAAAAAAAGAGAGATTTTGACTGTGCAGGGTGAGGGGGAGTGCAAAGTATATGTGTATCTGATGTCTCAAGAGAATGAAAAGCAGGTCTGCTACCCGTCATTCATTGGATGTTTATGATGCATTGCAGAGTAAAAACCGATGACACTTTATTGTGGCAGGACCTACATACATCTCCATTGCTGTACAGCGTGGCTGTTTCTGACTTTGAAAAAGTTACTTTCTCATGTCTGTGTTTAACCCGACTAAGCTCGGCTTTTTGATCACATTGTAAACATTAGGTGAAGCATTAAGTGTATTCTCTAAAACCTGTCTCACCATCTATCCTCTCAAGGTTCCCAACATCTGGCTTTTAAAATCTCTTGGAAGTACAAGTAGCTGAAAATGAGATGAATAGTTAATAGATTGATTTTGTCAGCCCTAGTTTTGAAGCCTCGGTGAGTGGGGTAGGAAAGTATTTTCACTGCCCTTCCCCCGAGTTCTCAATCCTTTGAAGTGGGGAACATGGTGAATGCGTGGATTTTGCACACTTGTTATGTCAACGGAAATTGTAAATTAACCTCAACCTTGAGAGCATCTGATGGAACATAGTCCAATTATAGGAACACTAACGACTCTCAAGCAGCTGTTTTGTGTGGTACAGAACCATACAGACAAAGCAGTGTTGACAAATTATATGCCACATCACTGAAGACCTAGTATCTTGAATCGTATCAGCTGGTCAAAGAACGTCTACCTGGTATGAGCAAAACTCAACATTGTGGGACAGTTGCACCCCTTTCAGAGACATTCAGAAACAAAGCAAGTTGGAAATGGTGTGAAATGGAGTTTTGCAGTCCTTTTTTTTTTTTTAAATGAGGTACTGGTACTCGTATCCATGGATGACAGCCCGATTGGCTGCCATGGGCAGCAAAATAAAAGGTGATGCTACTCTGCATTGGTGAAGACCATCACAAAAAAAATGCTGGAGGAGTTTGTGGGAGACTGTGTTCTTTACCATGGAGAACCTGGAAACCTTACTTTCTCAACACGGGATGTCAGACTGTTTAGCCCATCTAGCTCAGTATTGCCTATACTTGACTGGCAGCTCTTCGGGGTTCAGAGAAAGGCCTTCAACCGCTCTGCTTGGAGGTGATGGGAGTTGTAGTCCAGAAACATCTGGAGGGCTCCAGGGTCCGCATCCCTGATTTCATAGAATCATAGAATAGTAGAGTTGGAAGGGGCCTACAAGGCCATCGAGTCCAACCCCCTGCTCAATACAGGAATCCAAATCAAAGCATTCCGGACAGATGGCTGTCCAGCTGCCTCTTGAATGCCTCCAGTGTCGGAGAGCCCACTACCTCTTTAGGTAATTGGTTCCATTGTCGTATGGCTCTAACAGTTGGGAAGTTTTTCCTGATGTCCATTTGAAATCTGGCTTCCTGCAACTTGAGCCCATTATTCCATGTCCTGCACTCTGGGACGATTGAGAAGAGATCACGGCCCTCCTCTATGTGACAACCTTTCATGTACTTGAAGAGTGCTATCCTATCGCCCCTCAGTCTTCTCTTCTCCAGGCTAAACATGTGCAGTTCTTTCAGTCTCTCCTCATAGGGCTTTGTTTCAGTCCCCTGATCATCCTTGTTGCCCTCCTCTGAACCCATTCCAGTTTGTCTGCATCCTTCTTGACGTGCGGAGACCAGAACTGAACTGAAGATGAGGCCTAACCAGTGCTGAATAGAGGGGAACGAGTACTTCATGGGATTTGGAAACTATACTTCTGTTAATGCAGCCTAATATAGCATTTGCCTTTTTTGCAGCCACATCACACTGTTAGCTCATATTCAGCTTGTGATCAACGACATTTCCAAGATCCTTCTCACATGTCATACTGCTGAGCCAAGTATCCCCCATCTTATAACTCTGCATTTGGTTACTTTTTCCTAAGTGTAGAACTTCGCATTTATCCCTGTTGAATTTTATTCTGTTGTTTTCAGCCCAATGCTCCAGCCTATCAAGGTTCCTTTGAATTTTGTTTCTGTCTTCCACAGTATTAGCTATGCCCCCCAATTTTGTATCATCTGCAAATTTGATAAGCATGCTTTGTACCTCCTCATCCAAGTTGTTAATAAAAATGTTGAAGAGCACTGGGCCCAGGACCGAGCCCTGTGGTACCCCACTCGTTACTTCCGCCGAGTTTGAGAAGGAACCGTTGATAAGCACTCTTAGAGTATGATTTTGGAGCCAACTGTGGATCATCCAGTCCACATTTAGCTATCTTGCTAATCAGAATATCATGGGGCACTTTGTCAAAAACTTTGCTGAAGTCGAGGTATATTATGTCCACAGCATTCCCACAGTCTACAAGGGAGGTTACCCAATCAAAAAATGAGATTAGATTAGTTTGGCAGGATTTGTTCTTCATAAATCCATGTTTGACTCCCTAGTAATCACTGCATTGTTTTCAAGTTGCTTACAGATTAACTGCTTTATAATCTGCTCCAGAATTTTCCCAGGGATTAATGTTAGGCTGACTGGTCTGTAGTTCCCCGGTTCCTCCTTCTTGCCCTTTTTGAAGATAGGGACAACATTAGCTCTCCTCCAGTCTTCCAGCATTTCACCGGTCTTCCATGATTTCGCAAAGATAATAGATAGCGGTTCTGAGTGTTCTTCAGGCAGTTCCTTCAATACGCTAGGGAGCAGTTTATCAGGCCCTGCCGATTTGAACTTGTTCAGAGTGATTACGTATTCCTTGACCATTTGTCTATCAATCTCAAGGTCCAATCCTGCCCCTTCTACTTCATGTTTCCTGAGAGGGTCATAGGCCCTTTTTTGGGAGAAGACTGAGCCAAAGTAGAAATTGAGGACTTCTGCCTTGTCTTTGTCCAGAGCTTGGAAAAGTTACTTTTTTGAACTACAACTCCCATCAGCCCCAGCCAGCGCCATGCTGGCTGAGGCTGATGGGAGTTGTAGTTCAAAAAAGTAACTTTTCCAAGCTCTGTCTTTGTCATCTGTTACCATTTTGCCATCCTCATTCAGTAGCTGTGCCATCATTTCTTTTCTCTGTCTTTTACTATGGACATACATGAAGAAAGCTTTTTTGTTGCTTTTAGCATCCCTCGCTAGCCTCAGCTCATTCTCAGCTTTAGCCTTCCTGACACCATCCCTGCAATTCCGTGATACCTGCCTGTACTCTTCCTTTGTGGGCTGGCCTTCTTTCCACTTCCTGTATGTGTCCTTTTTTGTTTTCAGGTCATCTCTAAGCTTTTTTTGAAGCCACATTGGGTTCTTCTGCTGTTTTCCCCCTTTTTTCCTTGTTGGAATTGCTTGCCATTGCGCTTTTAGAATTTCCTTTTTTAGAAACTCCCACCCATCTTCGACTCTTTTTCTTATTAGGGTCACTTGCCATGGAACCATACTTACCATTGTTCTGAGTTTATTAAAATCAGCTTTCCTGAAGTCCATGGTGTGCGTATGGCTACTCTCAGCTTTTGCTTCTGTTAAAATCAAGAATTCAAGTATGGTGTGGTCACTTGCCCCCAGAGTTCCCGTGACTGCCACTTCATCCACCAAATCATCTCTATTTGAATGATACCGCTTATAACAACCGAGTAAAAGATCCATTAGCACATTTAGAGCATTACGTTTCCTTGCCTTAAAAAATATTTGGTTTCTTAGATCTACCAAACTGGAATGGAAACTCCAAACTCCCATTTTCTTACAAGGAGGAAGTAATGACAATTGAGTTATACTTTTGGAAAGGGGTGTGGGTGTGTATATGTGTCTAGCAGTTTCTGCTGGCAGTTAATTTAAACTAGCCAGTGGCAGTGGTGTTTGATGGAATCCACCCACCGCCTTGAGCAGGCAGTGAGTTTAACCTGAATGCCTCTTTTTCTCCCCTTTCCCCTGCCACCCACTTTCACCTCTTTGTAAGATGGGAATCTATATAAAACCTATACAAATTTGCCATAGGCATGTTCACTTAAAAAAAAAAAAAAAAAGCTTCACTGGGCATGTATAAATACGTAGACCTTATACTTTGGAAACATTTTGCTGGGGACTTTGTGTATGTCCTTACTTTCCTTTTTCCTCCAAGTGTGTTTCATTTTCTGCTATGAATTTCTTGGACCACCTGTTGAATAGGTAAAGCCATAAAGGGGCCTTGTGTTGTGTTTTGAAAATAGTGTATTTTACTGTTTTGATTTTTTTGGAATAAGGGGCTAGTCTCTATATGTACACACTGTACACTAGCAAGAGCGAGCCTCCGGCTCGTGTTCTCTCCTCCAGAACAATACAGAAAGTTAATGTGAATTAATGGGCAAGCATGCATCCTTTTTGATGAAAAAAAGGATAGAGGGTTCGTGGGACTGTAGCATTTATATGCATAAGCTACGGTTCCCATGTAAATGTTTCACACAAGCTGGGGCAGAAGCATGACTTTGGGATTTGCTCCTGCATGTAAGCAACCTAAACCTTTGGGCGGTGTGCAGACTAGCCCACTCTAGGGTGGAGAACCTCTTAAAAAGTGGAATTGCAACAGTGCACTGAGGAGAAACAATGGCTGCAAACAGCTACAAAAAGGTACATTGGTGTGTGTGTGAGTGACATTTAGCCTCTGAAAAAGGACTCCTTATGGGCTAAAAATAAAAATGGGTGAATTTTTAAGCACCGTGCTAATTAAAACATTATCTGTGTTGCATGCTTTACAAACTGCTTTGGGCACTGTTAATTTCATCTGCACAGGAAATCTATATTCTGCAATAAGGACATCCAAATGTTGTAAATTGTGTGAATTTGCATTCACTTTGTGTGCATGTTGCATGATTCTGCTTCCAGCTGTCAAGCTTAGAGAATTGGTGATAGGAGAGAGGAAGGAGAGAAATGTATAGATGTCAAGGCTTGATGAGCGAAGAAGGGAAGTTCCAAGTGATGGATGATTCACGTGGGATAAAGACAAGGTGCTGTGTGGGTAGCAAAGCGTGGATTTCACCTACTGAAGACCTGCCTAGCTCTGTTCTCTTGAGCTTTTCCTGAAAACTGCCTACCTGTGCTCAGGTTGTTCTTGGCAGCTTTTGAGATTTAGACATTTGTACATTTTGTTTTGCTTTTCAAAAATGGAGCAAAGTTGCTCTAGAGACCAAATCCTATAGCATACATTTGTTTTCTGCATCTGTGCAAATAACCAATTAATTATGTAGATTCCTAAGATGATTTGAGCTTGTGAGTTAGCCAGTTAATTCTGAGCTCTTCCCCCTTGCTTTCGCACGTAGTGAGCATTTATGCAAATATGTGCACGTACTTGGAAGCAAGCCCCACTTTGTTTTGTGGATCTTATTTGCAGATAGCCGCAGTCACCCTCTCTGAGAATTGCCCTCAGTTTTGGGCCTTTGTTGTGTTTTGGAGTGTATGTGTGTCTTTAGCCTTGTCATTACTTCCCAAAATTCCGACGGAAGAGATGGCTTTATGAATGCTTGGAAACGGTCACTGTACACTTAGTGTGTTTGCAGATTTCTGGAGCAATTTATTCAGAGGATGCCTGGAGTACTGTTTCAGGAAACCAAGTAAATCTGTATGCTACAACTTAATGCTTTTATCCTGTCAGTGCAAATTACATTCATTTGTCCCTCCAACCACAAAATTTTGGAAATTAAAAAAACAACGGATAACTCATCTGTAGTTTTTCTTTTTTTAAAATCTTTTTTTTAATCTCACACCTGTAGAAAAATTGCATTTGTCAAAAAAATGGTAGAGACAAGAATATAGAAACATTGGGTTGTATCCAGCTGTTCAGTCATGGAAGGCTGTTTGATCCTGCTAAGGTTTCTGTGAGTGGATTGGGGTGGGGGTGTGGGGATGGGCAGAATTTTAGCTGCCATTTTCCCTCTGCAGTCTTCTGTGCCCACCCAATCTTCTCTAGAACAGCATGGAAAAGGGAGGGGGGCTGCAGGAGAAAGGGGGAATTTATGAAAACTCCCTCCCTCCTCCTCCTCCTGTTCATGGAAGTCTGCTGGATCAGAAAGCCTTCCATGGGTGAAAGAACACAGCTAGACACAGCACAACACATTATTATCTTTGGGCATTAATCTGTCCGTTTGGAAGTGCCCACAGTGAAGAGCAAAGTGGCTTATATCGAGAGGTGCTTCTGTGCAAGCAGAAAGCACTTTGGCTCACACAAGGTGGATGCCTGATTTTTGCTGATCCCCCTTCCCCACTCACTGCAGCCCCACCCTGTGCCACTTGCCCAGAGGGCTCCCAACCCCCAAGAGTAGCTTTTCAGGTAGGTGGATTAATGAAGATTGGCAAGCCTGCCTTGCACGAGCTAAAGTACTTTTGTGTCCAAAACTGCCTTTGGGTTCCATGCACACCATACCTTTAAAGCACATTCAAAACACACACACTGTGAATCCTTGGAACAGTAGTTTATTAAGGGTGCTGAGAATTGTAGCTCTATGAATTCCCAGGGTTCTGTTTTGGGGAAAATACGCTTTAAATGTGTGGTGTGTACACAGCCTTGAAAACAAACCAGCGATTTTTGTAGAGCAGGAGTCGCCAACCTTTTCAGACCAGAGGGCACCAATCATAAAATGGCTGCCATGGGGGTGTGACATAACACAAAATTAGTGAGTAGTAATGGTGAAGCTTTTCCCATAAATGTATTTCCATACATACTTCTAGGCGCTACCTGATCTTAGGTGAACCCAGCACAGGAAAGATGCATCCTTGGTTGCTAGGGGAAAAGGAAGGGCCAACTATGAAGTAGGAAAAGAAGAAGCAGGAAAAGTGCATTAAAAAGGAGGGAAAGACAGCAGCTGTTTAGGACCCCAGGGATTCCTGTTGCCTGATGTCCAAACAACTCACTTGTCAATTACAGCTCTGACTTCACTCATTGGCTAATAACACTGACAGGCAGGAGGAGCCAGACAGGCTCATTTTACATAAATCACTTAGAAGAGTACCTGCACAGTTTGTTCCATAACCTCCTTTTTAGGAGGGCTAGAGACTTACTTTTTTAAAAAATGAAAAGGTCAGATTCTGGGTTTCCCACTGAAGACCTTCATGAGTGTCATTGCACCTGTGGAAGATGGGTTGAGAACCCGTGTTGTAGACGCTGGCTTGCACTTTAGTTTGTTAAAGCATCCATCCCCAAGAGGGATCATAGATCCTGTTAGGAGAATGCCTACCCCTTAGAGCCTCTACCAATGACAATTTTGGAAGTTGGAGGCTGGACTAGATGGGTCACAGACCTGATCCAGCTGGATCTTATGTTCATATGGCTTAGCCTGGGTTTAAGGGGGGGAGCATGACCTGGAGAGAGTCCTGAGGGCCAGATAAAGAAATCTGAAGGGCCACATTCAAGTCCCCCCCCCAATCAAGGTTTCCCATCCCTATTGCAGAGGAAGAAAAATGGAGAAGGGTGGAAAGACCTCAAGACCATACTGTCAGGTATGCTTTAAGTTGGATTCCTGCATTGAGTAGGGGGTTGGACTCAGTGGCCTTATAGGCCCCTTCCAACTCTACTATTCTATGAATGTAAGGCAGTTTATGATCAGTTCATCCAGTTTATGTTGAAGGGGAGGGAAATCTGTTCCTCCCTTCTACCATGAAAGCAATTATAATAGGATGGTACAATTTTTTCTTCTCTGGCTTCTGAATAATAATCATCATGATGATGATGATAATTTATTTTAGGCTGCTTTTCTGGACAAATGCCCCCCACCCAAAGTGGCTTACAGTCAAAAACAACAAAAGATAAAAAGAGCAGTAATGTAAAATTGTACCCTAAACTACTCTGTTGTCCTGTTCCTTCATCTTCCCGACCTCACTTGCCTCCCTCCTTTTAAACTGTATTTTCCATCCATATGCACATGTACATACATGGCATTAAATTTCTTTCTTGCAGCAAATGGAGATCTAGAGACTCAGGTTCCTAGGACAATAATGTTAGTCGTTTTTGTGTGGGTGCAGATTATATTTATTTTATTATTCCCCTTGCAAAAGTGTGATGGAAGTTTTGCCTCCATTCATTTCATTGAGGGGAACAAATGGCTAAATGTTCACCTTCACAATGGACTGAATGCTTTCCAGACCCATTTAACATGTGTGTGCATGCGTACATGGGCATTTAGCACTCAGTACTAAAGTCCTGCGATTTCTTCTTCTTTTTTGCTTGCAGGTCACCTTTTAATGGAACTGTAAAACTAAAGTGTAGACAGCAGCCTTCTTTTTGTCCTCCTAAGCGCTGAAGGGCTTAAAAGTTCAGAAGGGTAGTAACTCAGATGTCAAAAACTCCTGAGGAAAGGAGAAGGAAGAGTGGGCAACACCGTTTAGCATTCTGTAAGTAAAGTAGTTGTTAGCAAGGGAAGTTGAAAGGCTCATAATGTGGCCCTTTTCATTCATCATCACAGTAAAAAAATATACATACTTGCCTCCCACACATCATGTGTGAATGCGGTTTTTTTAATTTATTCTGTGGTCAGTGTGCTTGTATGGTTAGATTGACTTCACTCTGTGCTTCATGACAGGCACATATTTTTCCATTGTGGTCTGGGACAAGCATAAAATTAGCTCCCTGGAAACCGTGGTTTGCAAATCAGCAAATTCCAGCCTCAGGAATATATACTCTATCCCTTTTGTTCCTTTCTAGGGCGTGGTCTCTTCTTTTCTTTGTCTGTTTTAGCCATGGTTTAACTAGGCCAGCCTTTCCCAATCAGTGTGCCTCCGGATGTTGTTGGACCACAACTCCCATCTTTCCTGACCATTGGCAATGCTGGCTGAGGCTGATGGGAGTTGTGGTCCAACAACATCTGGAGGCACACTGGTTGGCTGAACTAGGCTGTCGCTTAAATAGGGTTTGCAGGCTCTTGCTGAACTCTGATTTCAAACTCCAGTTAAAATTAAGTGCAGATATAAACTATAGTTAAAGCTGATAAAAGGAAAGAGAGGAAGTGTCGTAAAGGAAGGGGGGAGGGAAGACTTATTTCTGTGGTCAGTGTCTTATTTACAAACTGTACTTTGCAGAGAACTAGTGTTGCATCTGCCATAGGGAGTGATGGGTTATTCTGTCTCTCCAGAATTTTTATATTTTATTATTACTGTTAACTGTATTGGACTACTAGGTAAATTTGGCTCTTTCAAGCAAAAATAAATCCATTGCACATGGTCCATTCATCGCTCACTGAGCTCTTAGCAGCCATGCATGAATGACTGAGCTGGTGCTCACTTTTGTGCTTGAAGTGCCATCTTTGTTTGCCTGCTTACAATCCTATGCCCATTTGCTTACTTAAAACAGTGAGTCTTTAATATCTGAATTATTTATTTATTTATAAAATATTTGTACCCCGCTATTTCATTAAAAACATCAAAGCAGTTTACAAAACATTTAAAACAACAAGAACAACCATAGAATTAAAAAATATTAAAAATACAATAAAACAAATGTCACTTGTTGCGAAAAAAGCATATTCTTAATTGCCTGCATAAGCCTGGCAAATCAGAAATGTTTTCAGCAGGCACTTAAAAGTGAAAAGAGAAGGCACCTGCTGAATCTCTGTTGGCAGAGCATTCCAGAGACCTGGGCCGATGACACTGAAGGCTTGATTTTGTGTTGAAGTTAAATAAGCCTCGCCAACTTGGGGGATGACCAAGGTTGCTCCTGCAGAAGATCTCGATGATCAAGCTGGGATATAAGGGTTCAGACGGTCCCTAAGATACCCTGGACCTAAGTTGCTTAGGGCTTTGTAAATTAATACAAGGACCTTGAATCTGGCTTGGTAACAGATGGGCAGTCAGTGCAGATATTTTAAAAGTGGTGTCACATGTAGTCGGCCATATATTCACATCAGCAATCTGGCTGCTGCATTTTGCACCAGCTGGAGCTTCTGAACCAGGGCCAAGGGCAGCCCCACATAGAGAGCATTGCAGTAATCCAGCCTCGAGGTTACCAATGCATGGACTACATAGGTCAGGCTATCCTTGTCCAGGAATGGGCGTAGCTGAAGAACCAGACAAAGCTGGTAAATATATGCGCAGGACCATGCTGCGTATGTCACTTTGCACAAAAGAAAAGAAAAGAGGCCCCCTTTTTGTGTGTCTGGTCTTTGGCTTTTAGAGGACGGAAGGAAGTTTTGCTTCCTTGAAGCCACCTCAAGACAGAAATACTAGGCATTTCCCCCCACTTCCTTCCTTTTATGAATCTTCTACTCCAATAATAGCTGATTTATACCCGTTACTATTAAATGGCATGAGACTAAAGGATTTTTAAAATCCACATTAGTGGGAGGAAGTAGGCTTCTTACTTTTGTGGACTTATTTGTCAGTCTGATATGTACCCATAAAACATTTTTCATGTACAAATGGCAGTGTGTGATATTGCAGACAGTTTTAGGTTGTAATCCTATACCTTCTATACTAACCCAGGCGGCTATGTCATAGTAGAGATGAAACTGGTTTCCTCCCTCTTTTTCTGGTTTTTCCCTCTCCCCCTCCCCAATTTTTTTGGAAAAAAAGGGGAGGGGGAAAACAAACAAAAAATCCCCTCATTTTTCCATTGTTTTTTTGATGGGCCATCTCATCTTGTGTTGGAGGCAGTATGCTTCTGAATTCCAGTTGCTCAAAACCTCAGGAGAGGAGAGTGCTGTTGTTCTCAGGTCCTGCGTGCAGGCTTCCCATAGGGATCTGGTTGGCCACTGTGAGAACAGGATGCTGGCCTAGATGGGCCTTTGGCCTGATCCAGCAAGGCTCTTCTTATGTTCTTAAGTATTTACCCGAGTGTAAGTCCCATTAAAGCCCTTGGGACTTTCTTCTGATGTACACATGTAGAGGATTGTGCATCTGGATATGAGGGGAACTTGGAAAACAGTTTTAGAACAGGTATGGGAGACCTGTGACCCTCCAGATGACGTTGGACTCCCAGTCAGCCCCAGCTAACATGCCCAATGTTCAGAGATGATGGGAGTTTTAGTCCAACAGCATCTGGAGGGCCATAGCTTCCCCACCCATGTTTTTAGACTTTTGATTTCCACTTTGCCTGAAGGAATGTCATTTTAGTTCTGCAGATTCTCAATTCATCAACGACTGTTTTTGGCTGCAGGTGATTCTATACCATAGTTGACCTGCCTTTGCCCTTTCTAGTGAGTGAATATGGGCAACCATTTACAGCTACTTCGAGGTTACTTACACGTAACCGTTTGTTGGAAACCATCTTGTCAAGTGGTGAGGAGATCAGGTAGCTGGTGATGGGAAACAGCCTGACCTGATGTAAGGCAGTTTTCCTGTGCTCCAATGAACCTGACAGCAATATGGCCTACTCCTCATTTTCAGTGGGGTTAAATTTTCCTGCTTAAAGTAAAATGAACATTTCTACAAAGACAAAAAAGAAAAAGAAAGATGGATTGCTAAAAAAGAACCCTGCAGGGAAACCAAACAAAACAGAGAAGGCTAGATCACACAGACGTGATTGTCATTGTTTAAGAGTATCTCTTTTAAACTGTTTTCTGGGTAGAAGAGCAGCTCTGTGTCCTCTGAGTTGGAGTTGCCTGGCCCGGCCATTATTCTCAGGGTTTTGAAGAAGCGAGACAGCTGGTATCTCTCCTTAGAGAAGTGAAGGCAACTCCACGCCACCAGTCTAGTCTTCGATTGCAAGCAGCATAAACACAGCTCCTTTCTCTCCCCCCTTCCCTCGCTTGCTTGATTTCAATTTTTTTAAGAGAAAGCGTAGTTACGCTCAGCACATCTGTACTGCAAAAGAAAAGATCTGTAGTTGTTAATTTTTTTAAATAAGGTTTGCAGGGAGAGGGATAATCCATTAAAAAAAGCTGCTATTTGATCTGTAATGGACCTTTGTAGGCAAGAAAATTCTCTCTTTTTAGTGTGTGCGTTTTTAAACAAAAGCATAGAATTCAATATATTTGGTATTGTAAGAACTGGATGCTGGCTTGTTTGTTTTGGTCTTTGGCTTCCTCTTCAGGGCCTGCCATTTGCAGCCTGCCTGTCAGTTATCTCCGTCCGCATTAGAAGGTCCAGCTTGGAAGTAAGACTTTGAATTCTTCTATTCAGAACTCGGTTTGTTATAAAGAGGCCCTAGGCCCCCTTGCCCAAACCAAACAGGTAAGGGCAGGGATGGGGAACCTCAGGCTCAGGATCCAAATGCTGCCCTCCAGACCTCTCTGTTTGGCCCTCAAGACTCTCTCCAGGTTACACCCCTCACTGGCCCTACTTCAAACCCTTCCTGAGTACTTTTGCCTGGCTGGAAAGTGGCCTTTAACTCTGATAATGTCACTTGGTTCCCCGGATAGAGACAAAGAGGAGTGTCTGAGTATGTGTGGAAACTGGCCTACTGTACAAAAAGTGACATTTACATTAGTTGCTTCACCCACTCTTGCCTCTGATCCCACCCTCCGTTGGCATGTGGCCCCTAGAAGGCTGCCCAGATGGGCATGTGGGCCTTGGTTCAATAAGGGCATGCTCTTGGGTATCCTTAGTTGGTAGCACCTCACATGGCATGTGTCTACCGTGTGCATGGAGACACATTTCTCCCCTTTGGACATCACAAATTTATTGTGGGGAACTGTGAAGATTTGTGAGAGAAAGAGACATAGGCTGTGTTAACATGGCATTCTGAATAGGAATGAGCTGCAGTGAGTCTTGAACTCTCATGTGCACCCTCCACTCCTTGTCCTCTGTGGCCAGGAGTTCGGAGGCGTTCACTTTCACTTTGGTCAATTTGCCAGGCTATCTAGACCTAGAAGTTCCGAACTTTATCCACGTTTGGTTTAAATAGGCCAGCTTCAGAAATCATGATTTGCAGTTGACATGTTTTAAACTAACCGTAGTTAATGTAATCCACAGTTAGTAGATTTGGACAACACACCACATTAAGCAAGTGTGGGAGCAAAAGTTGCCAAACTCCTCCTGACTATGCAGGAGGAAGAGAGGGGAGGGGGTGAGTCTGTGGCTTTCTGCCGCTCGTGCACATCTTGCTAAACCATAGTGTAGTGTGACATGTCAACTATTCTGTAGAGGCCTTTTGTAGCAGATAATTATAATGCTTGTCTGAATTTAGCCACATCACCTAGCACAAATCTTAGCAAAGGAACATCATGGCTGTCTTATTATTTGAGCCACAAAGTCTCCACATCCCCCCCCCCCCGTTTCAGCCAGTTTTGTCCATAACTAACCAGAGTTCTGTAACCACCTCTTCTTTCTGAGTGTCCTATTTATGGCACAGCCACCAGATCTTAGCTTCTGAGTATCTCCAGAGGGCCCTTCTTTCACTGCTGTGCTACAACCACAAGCAGCCTCATGATTTATTTGAGACTGGAGCAGAGGGTTTTTTAATTCCTGGGAGTTTGCGGGACTATATTGTGCATTGAGGGACTTTGGACCAAAAAGCTATATATGATTTTTTTCCACATTAGCAATAAATAAATAAATAATAGATTTGAATGACTGCAATGCACCTTTCCTACTCCTCAATTTTAGCATCAAGGATACCCGGAACAGCTATGAAGTGGAAGATCAGAAGTCAGTTTGGGCAAATTCCCCTTGCTGTTATGGTTACGAGCTCCTCTTCCTCTCTCATCTCAGCAATTTAGGCTGCCCTCCAAAGATACTTCCTGACAGTATTTGGTATAGTTGGACCCAGTACTTCTCATGTTACCTTTTCCAAGTTATGTTCAAAACAAAAAGCAAAGCTAAAAGAGGCTCCTGCTCTTCCTCCCAAGAGATGTGAAAGAGGCACTGAGAGAAACTGTTGGCTGTGACAGTGTTTGGGGAGGAATGGGCAACGCTAGGGATTTGTGAGAGGCTGAAGGGAACAAAGCATGATTGCATAGCACACCCGAAGTCTGTTTTAAATATTTGTTACATGCTTGAGATGCTTAAAAGGTTCATGCTTAAAGCCACGGTCTGATGTAATGTTATGTACAGGTGTGAAGATATAACTGAAAAGGAAAAAAAAACACTGGTGGAGATGGGGGAGGCAGAAAGAGCCAGCATTGAAGAAGCGAATGAAGTGGAAAGATTGATATGAGAAAGGCAAATGTGATACTTTCACAACACAATCCTATCCGTGTCTCCTTAGAAGTAAGTCCCACTGAGTCCAGTGGGTGTTCCTCAGGGTATAGGTGTGCAGCCTATTGATTGTTTTGATCTTTGAAAACACTTGTTATTTATTTATATCCCACTTTTTAGACAAATATTATCTCCCCAAAGCGACTTACTTTGAATAAAATGTGGAGACAGAGATAGAGACCTTGCCGTCAGGCTTAAAAACTTAAAAGGCAAGACATGCAAAGGAAGGGGACAGGAGTGGAAAGACAAAGTAGAGGAAGAAGATCTGTTGGCAATGGCAGGGCAAAGCGGTGAGTTGCAAACTGGCATTTATATCTACTTGGGGCCAGGCTGACCTTCCCCCTTGCTTGTGGCCTTGCCTGGGCAGAGATGCTGCAACTGCCCCAGCTGTGCTTCTTCCTTTGGCCAGGCGCAAAGGCCAGATGTGCTTTCCTTCTGCTCTGCATTCCCAGGGCGACTGGCAGTTGGAGGCGCATGCTCTTTCTGGCAGGAAGTGGGCTTCCAGCAGCTGCTCCTCCTCTGGCTCACAGAGGGGTTGGCCTCCCCCTTACCATTATGTTCTTCCTGGAAGGCAGGAGCTTGCAATCTCCCGGTGACCATTGTCCCCTGCTGATGATAAACACCAGAATGTGCTTTCCTTTTGCTCTACAATCCAAGGCAGGGCCAGCCCTGCCCTAAAGCAGGATGGGGCCATGGTCTCAGGCAGCACATCTTGGGGGCATCCTCCTGAGTGAGCGTCCTGGCTGCAAGTCTGTAGCTGGAGGAGGAGGCAAATGGGGGCACTGCCCCCAGAACTGTGCTTCGCCCCCTTCCCCGCCCCCTGCCCTGAGTTCTGGGAAATAGTCTTCGCTTTAATTTGTGATGTGACAGACAATGGCAGACTCAATTTAAAGAATGACGCCTTGTTTTAAGAACATGAGCAAGTTAAGAATAGGACCCTCTGAAAAAATCAGTGAATAAGGCAGGGCGAGTGCACAACAAAACCCTCATCCAGAAGAGCCCAAAAGTCTGCTCACTCAAGCCTTTCCCTGACTGAGGGTGGATTTTTCATAATAACCCTATAATTACTTAAGTGATCCTGAAAAAAGCAACAGCCTGTATAGTAACATGACCCTTGAAGAGTTAAATATTAGAACTTTGTATTATGGGCTAGAGTTAGTCTCCATTCTTTGAACTTTCCTTTGTTCTGCTTTTCATTTTCAGTTGTGCTGTCTACCCAAGCCAGCAATAAACAAACATGTTTGTTTGCCTGCAGTAAGAAATTTGTTTATTCTTCAGTTATTATAATGAGTAGAGTAGGAGTGGGTGCTTATTGCTAAAGGGTAAAATAACAAGATAACTTAAAGTGAACTGAAAAAATGGCTACCCTTTACTCTTTTAAAGCACTCACTAGACCCACAATCATAGTGGCTATTTTTCTTCTTTTTCTTGATTACTTGATGGCAAAGGATGAAAACAAACCTAGAGGAATAGAAATGTTGCTGTGGACACTACAGTTAGCTGGCTGGGTGACTGGACACTTAGGCTGTAACTCAGGCCTAATTTCTGATTTCCCCAATATGTGCAGCCCAGCACAAGGCCTTTTCAGGGTTTCTGGACAGAAAAATCAACCCAACAACCAGTTTTAAAAAATCCAATTGCTTTCCACGATTAGTTTCCAATTGCTTAGTTCATCCTTTATATAGCAGCCAATTAAAAAGTTTTCCCTTGATTGTCCAACAGGAAGGAAAATCTAAAGGTCAGGAACAAAACTAGAAGGAGAGACTCTCAGGGAAGAGTTAACAAACACACCCTATAGTATTTATTTCCTTTCTGCTCTTCCCTAAACTTATGGTATGGACAAGTTTGTTTTTAGGTGGAATCTAAAACTGAGATACCTAATGCAGCATCAAAGGCAAGCTCAAGGACTCACTGTCTTTACCAAAGTAGTTCAGTTCATGAAGAATCAGTGCACAGGGACAGACCAGAGGTGAAAGGGGACTGTAGGTGTAAGCAAAGTCAAGCTTTTGAGTCTGGAATTCCTTGGGATCTCTCAAAAAAGGGTGAGACAATTCAAAAGATTAAACTTCATTCATGTTTAGTGCCAATTGTCTGGATGGAAATGTAGTGATGGGGAAGGTCAGTGCCTTTCCCATCCTCTGGTCTTGCCCTCACATCCTCTCCAGTTGGGTGTGTGTGTGATGTTCCTGTATTAGTGTAAATAGGGTAAGTGCTGTTTGTATAGGAGATACATGGTAAGTAGAATGAAAGAGGAAGGGGGAGTGAATGGGCAGTAGAATGCTGGATGATTGGCTGAATGTTTAAAATGGCTGACAGTATAAAAGGAAGAATGACAGGTAAATCTGGGTGGACGTTGGTGGACTTGAGAGGGTTGTTTTGGTGGGTTTTGAGAGGAGATTGTGTGGAGAGTTGGTGGATGTGAGGAGAGGGTGGAGTTCGGATTAATACTAAGACCAGTACCTGAGGAATAGATGTAACCATATGCTTAAGTGCCTTTTAAAGAAATCTTGTTATCTTTGTTATTCAATAAATACTTTTGGTTTACCAAAGGCCTGATCCTTGGCTGGGGTTTCACAGACCAGAAGGGAGGGTAAGGTAAATACCAAGGCTGAAGGATGACAGATGGTGGCAGCGGGGAAGGGAAGAATAACACCACAAGCAGTCTGAGTAAATCAAAGGGATTGGGACAGCTTAAGCACGCAGTCACAGAGGTAACCTAATTGAGGGAGACTCAGGCCGAGTCTCTGGGACTACTGGTTATAGGATGTGACTGGTGGTGCTGCCTAGCAGGGGATCTGTTGAGATCTGTGCTAGAGCGGGGAGAGAAACCATAAAAAAGGACAGTCCGGACTGGTGGAGTCCCTGGTGGTGCCTAGAGACAGGCAGTAACCACGAGTAGGTAGGAACCTGACAGGGAGAGCCAGGGAAGGGCGTCACATGTGGTGGTAGCGGTGGGATACGAACCAAAGAGAGTCCCAAAGACACGTGGTGACAAAGGAGACTACGTCACAGGTGTTGGCTGTAGCGGTGGTACGAATACTAGAGAATCCCTAACAGTGCTGTGACAAACAGAAATAACAAAACAAGATTACTTGCGAGAGTGACTGGCAAAGAGTGTGTGGCAAAGAGTGAGTGAACTCAAACACCATGGCTGAATATATAAAAATGAAAAGAGAGGAGCTGGTGGAGAAGTGCATAACATTCAATTTACCTCACGAGGGTAAAGGGGTAGATGAATTGAGGGTAGCACTTATAGGATTTGCAACTGCCCAGCAAAAACAACCTGTCAGGGAAGAGACCCCAGAAGGATACTTAAGCAATCCCGCTTATATAGAGTACTTGAGAGAGAAGTTAAGATGGGAGGCTGAGGAAAAAGACAAGCAGAGGGAGTTGGAAACTGAGAGATTGAGGATGGAAGGTGCAGAGAAGGAAAAACAGAGGGAGTTGGAAACTGAGAGATTGAGGATGGAAGCTGATGGGAAAGATAAACAGCGAGAGTTAGAAACTGAGAAGTTGAAGATGGAAACTGAGAGATTGAGGATGGAAACTGAGAGAATGAGAGTGGATGCCGAGATGCAAGGGGAAAGATTAAAATTGGATAGAGAGAAATTTCACTCTGAGGAGACAAGGAAAGACAGAGATGGAGCAAAAATAAAAATTACTCCAAAGGACTTTGCTGTGTATGAGCCTGGTCAAGATCCTCAAATTTATCTCACAACCTTTGAAAAGGCAGCTCAGTTGTGGGGGCTACCTGAAGATAAATACATGCAGTATTTATCAAACCTGATCAAAGGGGAATTGGCAGAGGTATACCAATATTTCCCCTCAGACAAGCCTGTCACCTATGCTGAGTTTAAAGAGGCAGTATACAAAAGGTTCAGACTGGGACCTGACTACTTTAGAAAATTATTCCGAAACTGTCAGATCCAAGCAGGGAGGTCTTTTGTTGAACTGGGAGCAAAGCTGATGGATATATTTAGGAAGTGGATGAGTAGTGCCAAAGCTCAGTCAGTGGAAGAGGTGAAAAGCCTCATGATACTGGATCAATTATACCATCAGTTACCACCAGAAATAAGGCTCCTGGTCAAAGACCGTTCCCCTACATCGGTGCAGGAGGCCACAGAGATGGCGGATCACTTTGCCTCCAACAGAACTGGCTGGGTGGGGAAAACATCAAGAGAGTTTAAACCCAGACCATATAATGGTGGCAGAAAGGATGTGGTGCTACAGCGAGTGAGTCCTCCATTAAAATCTGAAGGGCACAGGACACCCCAGAGTGGATCTGTGTACCCTAAAAGTGAGGAGAAATTATGCTACAAATGTGGTAGACCGGGGCACCTACGTTTTCAATGTGAGGTTGCCAACCCCATTAGTAATCCTGCTCAGGCAAGGGCAGTAAAAATAGAACCAAAAGATTTAACCACAAAAAAGGTTGAGTTCTGCCAGATAAACTGGACAGAAGTAACAGACCTTGATTCAAGTCTGAGAGAGGAAGTGAGTGTACAAGGGGCAAATTATTGGGCATTGCTTGATACTGGTGCCGCTCAGACGTTACTGAGGCCAGATTTAATAAAATCTGAAGAAATATTACCTCAGGAAACGGTGAATATCCAAGGAGTGAGGGGTCAACCAGAAAGCTTGCCTGTGGCCCTGGTGAAAATGGCGTGGAGAGGCCGAGAGGGCCGATATAAAGTAGGCATTAATGCCCAACAACAAGAACCAGTGATACTGGGAAGAGATGTTATGGGGGCACAAGGGAAAATATATGTGGTGACCAGACAGCAACTTGGCAGAGAAACAGAAGCCATGTTAAGGGGGGCTGAAACAAACAGGGTGGAATCTGTTTGCGAGCCTCAGGTCACCATAGCAACCCTTGGCAGGCCTGCTGAAGGAGACAAACTGTATCAACTGGTCTCTGGGGAAGAGACAGAGCATTTCAGAGAAGAACTGAATAAGGATACCAGTTTGAATCAAATAAAGGAACAAGCCCTGACCCAACAGATTCCTTTCACTGACAAACTGAGGAATCAAGTTGTGTGTGAGAATGGGATTTTATATAGACTGTGGATGCCTGCTGAGAGAAAGGATGAATGTGAACCAGTGAAGCAATTGATAGTACCTAGCAAATACAGAACCAGATTGCTAGAGGTAGCCCACGATGTCCCATGTGCAGGACATCTGGGAATAAAAAAGACCAAGAGGAGATTGGCTGCACACTATTATTGGTCAAACATCTCCAAAGATGTAAAACAACATTGTCTATCTTGTGGTATATGCCAAAAGGTGGGGAAAAGTAGAGTAAAGACTAAGGCACCCTTAAAGCCCCTTCCTATAATTGGACAACCCTTTTATAGAGTGGGAATAGATTTGGTGGGCCCTTTTTCCAAACCCACAAGGCATGGCAAGAAATATCTAGTGGTGGTGGTGGATTTTGCCACCAGGTACCCAGACGCAGAAGCACTAAGATCTGTAGAAGCCCCTGTAGTGGCAGAGGCTTTATTAAAAATCTTTATGAGGCTGGGTTTCCCTCATGAAGTGCTGACGGATCAAGGCAGTGTATTCATGGGAGAAGTGATGCAATGTATGTGGAAATGTTGTGGTCTAAAACATCTAAAGACCACTACTTACCATCCCGCCACTAATGGGCTAACAGAGAGATTCAATGGGGTTTTGAAGGGCATGATAAGAAGCTATGTTCAAGATCACCCACAAGGCTGGGATGAACGTTTGGGATGCTTCTTATTTGCATACAGAGAAGTCCCTCAAGAGTCAACAGGCTTCTCACCCTTTGAACTGATGTTCACTAGAAAAGTGAGGGGACCTTTGGAACTGTTAAAAAATTCATGGGAAGGAACCCTGGGAGAGTACAAAACATCTGTAGTAGATTTTGTATTGGAATTCCGCAATAAATTAACATCAATGATGGAGGTGGTGAAAAAGAATTTGAGTCAAGCACAGCAGAAGCAAAGTTACTGGTATGACAGAACAGCCAGGGAACGTGTGTATGATGTGGGAGATATGGTTATGGCGTTCATACCCAGGAAACATGACAAATTACAGGCTAACTGGGAAGGACCATATACCATCAGAGAAAGGCTTGACACAGTGACGTATGTAATCACCACAGACCAATTAAACAAAAGCAAAGTGGTTCATGTAAATATGTTAAAGCCTTACCATACCAGGGATGCACAGGTGTTGCAAGTTACCTTATTCCCTGAGGGAAGTGGGCTTGAACTTCCAGATTTGGTACAGGAAAGCAAAGACAAAGGAGGGGTAGATCAAGTGGAATGGTCAGAGGAGGTGGAGGAGGAAGTAAAGGAAGAGATTCTGAGAGTTTTGAAAAACTATGGGAATCTCTTCAGCAATAGACCTGGCCCAACCGGTATAGCCAAACATTCCATTGATACTGGAAATCATGCCCCAATCAGATCTATGCCATACCGTGTGAATGGGAAAGTTTTGAGTGAGATCAAAGAGGAGGTGGAAGATATGCTGGAATTAGGAGTGATCAGGGAATCCATCAGTCCCTGGGCCTCAAGTATTGTCCTGGTTCCGAAAAAAGATGGAACGACCAGGTTTTGCATTGATTATCGGCTAATCAATAAAATCACGGTCCCAGATGCGTATCCTATGCCCAGGGTAGACGCAATGTTAGAGTTATTGGGGGCAGCAACCATTATCTCTACGTTAGACCTCTGTAAAGGATTTTAGCAAATGGAACTAGACGAGCAATCCAGAGCCAAAACTGCCTTCAGTACACCAGATGGGTTATATGAGTTTGTGACCTTACCCATGGGACTAAGGAACTCACCAAGTTCATTTCAGAGGCTAATCAATACTGTGTTGCGAGGCATGTCAGATTTTGCAGTGGCCTATATCGATGACGTGGCCATTTTTAGCAAATCGGTGCCTGAGCATGTCCAACACCTGACAACAGTATTAGAGGCCTTAAGAAAAGCAGGCCTCACAATAAAAACTAAGAAATGCCAGTTTGGGCTAAAGGAAGTAATCTATTTAGGACATAAGGTGGGGAGTGGGAAAATCACCCCCTTATGGAGCAAGGTGGAGGCAATACAAGCGTGGCCGATCCCCTTAACCAAAAAACAAGTAAGGGCATTTCTAGGTGTGGCTGGTTTTTATAGGAAGTTTGTGAGAAATTTTGGGGAAATAGCAACCCCCTTGCATGAATTAACAAAGAAGAAGTGTTCTGAGCGGGTGGTATGGACGGATGAATGTCAGAAGGCTTTTGATCTACTGAAGCAAGCCTTGTGCCAAGGACCCATATTAATAGCACCAGACTATGAGCAACCATTCATCGTGGCTACAGATGCATCAGACCTCGCGCTGGGAGTCGTCTTGCTGCAGGAGAGAGAAGGCACCAGACATCCAGTGGCATATCTGAGTCGCAAGCTGACGCCGAGGGAGAAAAACTATTCGTTGGTCCAAAAGGAGTGCCTAGCGGTCGTGTGGGGACTGAACAAGTTGCGCCCATACGTGTGGGGACGAAGATTCACGGTAACAACGGATCATCAGGCCTTGTTATGGTTGCAGACGATGAAAAACCATAACACTATGCTGCAGAGGTGGTCCTGGGCCCTACAAGACTATCAAGTGGACTTCCAGTTCATAAAAGGCAAAGACAATGTACTGGCCGATGGACTTTCCAGGCAAGTGGCTGGGACTGCAGTGACGTGACCAGACAGAGGAACAAAGAAAGACATTTTCCCCATAGAGACTTGTTATATTGTTAACGCGACGTATAAATCCTGGAACAGGAATAATACTCTGCCGTTGTTTTAAGGGGGGGGGAAATGTGAAGTTCCTGTATTAGTGTAAATAGGGTAAGTGCTGTTTGTATAGGAGATACATGGTAAGTAGAATGAAAGAGGAAGGGGGAGTGAATGGGCAGTAGAATGCTGGATGATTGGCTGAATGTTTAAAATGGCTGACAGTATAAAAGGAAGAATGACAGGTAAATCTGGGTGGACGTTGGTGGACTTGAGAGGGTTGTTTTGGTGGGTTTTGAGAGGAGATTGTGTGGAGAGTTGGTGGATGTGAGGAGAGGGTGGAGTTCGGATTAATACTAAGACCAGTACCTGAGGAATAGATGTAACCATATGCTTAAGTGCCTTTTAAAGAAATCTTGTTATCTTTGTTATTCAATAAATACTTTTGGTTTACCAAAGGCCTGATCCTTGGCTGGGGTTTCACAGACCAGAAGGGAGGGTAAGGTAAATACCAAGGCTGAAGGATAACAAATGGTGGCAGCGGGGAAGGGAAGAATAACACCACAAGCAGTCTGAGTAAATCAAAGGGATTGGGACAGCTTAAGCACGCAGTCACAGAGGTAACCTAATTGAGGGAGACTCAGGCCGTCTCTGGGACTACTGGTTATAGGACGTGACTGGTGGTGCTGCCTAGCAGGGGGATCTGTTGAGATCTGTGCTAGAGCGGGGAGAGAAATCATAAAAAGGACAGTCCGGACTGGTGGAGTCCCTGGTGGTGCCTAGAGACAGGCAGTAACCACGAGCAGGTAGGAACCTGACAGGGAGAGCCAGGGAAGGGCGTCACAGGGGGGATTGGCTGACTCTCTGTGACTCCCCCCAAATGCCTCACTTAGAAATGTGGGTGCCCCATCTAACAAGGAAGGCTGGCTACAGGGCTGCCTGGATGTACCTTTCTTTTGGAGAACAGAGCTATGTGTGGCATGTGATCTGTGTTGCACCCCCATAACAAGCTTGTGGTGAAGGACACTATCCTGTTGCTGGTATTGAAATAAGATTCAGCTGCCATTCTAGTTGGCTTTTGTATATGGAATTGTGTTGGGCACCATCTTGTTCTTTGCCACAGGGAACAAAATATTGTGGCTCAGCCCTGGTTCCAGGACAACAAAAAAGCTGAGTTGCTAATAACACAGCACAATACCTCTGTTTATAACATAGATAAAATGTGTGAGGGAGGGTCATTCATTGGGAGGGATACAGAATTTCAGGATGTTAGATTAAAAATGGAAACTTGGGTAGTATGAAATGGAAATGGACTGCCTTCACGTCTATCCCGACTTAGGGCTACCCTATGAATAGGGTTTGCATGGTAAGCGGTATTCAGAGGGGGTTTACCATTGCCTCCTTCTGAGGCTAGTTCTCCCCAGCTGGCTAGGCCTGCTCAGCTTGCCACTGCTGCACAAGCCAGCCCCTTCCTTGTCCGCAACTGCCAGCTGGGGGGCAACTGGACTGCTTGGGACTATGCAGCTTGCCCACGGCTGCAGAGGTGGCAGGGCACGTAACCCCTGAGCCATTCACTGTGGGGATGATCTTTAGCTGGCCCTTGACACCCAGGAGACAGGAGCGGGGATCTGAACTCACAGACTCTGGACTCCCAGCCAGGCTCTCCTCTCCACTGTGCTATAACATATGTTTAAAGTTAAATAAATGAATGGATGCCTCACAGAATGGGAAAGGAATCATATTTTCTACAGATTGTATACAGTTTGTTGAGAAGATGGGTTTAAATATTTATTAGGTGGGTTTATTAAATGCTAGTTGAGGAGAGAGTAGGATGGTGACAGAGTTAGGATTTGTATTCTTTCACAGCTCATCAAACTTAACATGGAACACGTTAGTGTTTGATTGCTGAAGGATCTTGAATGGATGAAAAAGTATACTGCAGGATTCATGTTGTTTGTTGTTGAATTTATAAACTGCCTTTCCTCTCGAAGGAGGTCAGGGCAGGAAGCATAAACAGAACCATTTAACAGGAAGAAGAAAAACATAATAAAAACAGTTAAAACATTCTAAAGCACAATTAAAAATATTCTAAAACACAGCTAAAAGCATTCTATCATCATTAATCTTCAGGTTTTCAGGAACAGTCCTTTTCAGCCATCAAATGCCTGGGTAAACATGAGTGTTTTCAAATTTCTCCTGAAGGTGGAATAGTGATGGAGACAGACACACCTCACTGCAAAGGGCATAAAAAATGGGGAGACACCACTGGTTCATCACTGACAAGATAATGCTCGTGGTGGCACTACCCACAAAGCCCTGCTTCCTAATTATAAGGTCCAAGGTGGCTGATACTAAGGAAGGAACTCTTTTAGATACTTGATCCCAAGGCATTAATATGCTAATACCTTGAATATTAATACTGGTAGCTCACTGGCTGTCAGTGCAGTGCTTTCAAGACCAGTGACACATTTTCCCATTGGACTGCCCCACTTACCAGTCTAGCATCCGGATTCTTCAGTAGCTACAATCTCCGGACCATCTTCAAGAGCAGCCCCACATACAGCACATTACAGTAGTCTGGGTGGGAAGTCACCAGAGCATGAACAACTGGGGCCAGGCTATCCCAGTCTATGAACAGCCATAACTGTATTAATCATAGTCAATTTGTTTATATACCATATTGTACATAAATACATCAGTACACAAAGCAGTTCACATAAAGAGCAAATAGTCTAAATCAAGTGATCCATGGGAACTTTTCTTCCCTATGGACCACTTGAAAATTCCCGTGGTCTTAACAGACCACTTAATTTTTCTGCTTGTTGCAGCAATTATAATGCATTGTGCTAGGTGCTATATGATTTTTAATTATATTCGCTTCTTTTATTTCTGTATATTTTATTGTATTGTATTCCATAGAACTCAAATTGTAATACAATATAAGAAAAGAACCAATAAAAATGCAATTAAAATCAGTATGAATATTTAAAGCGAAAGATGTGCCATTGTCCATCTTCAACCACAAATCCACAGACATGCCCCATACTAACTGAGTGAAGCTCATGGACTACTGGTGGTCTGAGGACCACAGTTCGGGAACCCCTAGTCTAAATATAGTAGTGCAATAACAATATATAATAAAGTGTATAATATCACTACAATATAACACTAAAAAACCCACCAATGATTAAAATTTAACATATATCAAAACCTGAGCATAAAACTCACCAATAGGTCAAGTAAAAATATCCAATAACTTCACATCTAGAAGTAGCTGCAAAGCCGATGACAGTAATACCTTGCTGCCACTCCCCCCCCCTTTTATGCCTCAATCCAAAAAGCCAGATAGTCCCCTCAATTTCAGCTCCCTTATGAAGACTCTCAAGGTTGGAGAGTGGGGCAAAGCAGGTGGAAACAGCCACCCTGTGATGGCAAATGCAGGTTTTCATGAATAGGAGCCTGAGTGGCAACATGTATTTCTGGAGAGCAGCATAGATAAAAATGGATTAAAATAAAATAATTGGGTTTTTAGAAAATAATTTTTCCCCATTTAAATTGGTTTTTAATTTTTTTTTAAATGTCCTTATTGTTTCTCTTTAAAAAATAAACTGATTTAAAGAGCATTCTGAATTTAACACAAACATCTGGCTGAAGGTGTGTGGGGCAGGAGGGCAGTACTTAACAATCACTGTTGAGCATCATCTAAGGGAGAACCCCACACCATGTCCTTACCATATCTGTCACGGCTTTTGGCTAGTGCAATAAATTTATTATTGTTATGTCCTTACCAGTCACCAATAAGTGTGAAAACCTGATAGCATCCACAGTGAACTCAAAAACTGAAGAGAAATTGGCTCAGGGTGTGGGTTTTCTTTCAAAACAAACTCCACAGGTTTTTCCCCCCAGTATCTTGAGACAACTTACCATTCGCCAGTTATATGCCTGTACAATGCTGATAGAATCAGAGCTGCTTCCTAGATTCTCCTTCCAGTAACCCCAGCAGAGGGCTAGGGAGCTAGTGGCCCCCCTGATGTTGCTGGACTACACCTCCCATCATCCATGGCCATCGGCCATGCTGTCTGGGGCTGATGGGGCCTGGAGTCCAACAGTGTTGACTTTCTGCATTGATTTTACTGTTAGATATGTCGTGCTTGAAGTGCAGACCCATGCATACATACATACATATGCCAACGAAAACAACATCTGGAAGGCTACAGGCTCGTGACCCTTTCCCTAGCATCACTCATTTCGCTTCTGATTAGCCAACCACTGGCTGCTGAAGACTGCCTCCTGCTCCATGCCAAGCTGGCGTCGTTAAATGGAAAGCAGACCATATATTGTACATTTTTGTGGCTATTAATCTTTGTATTTTTCTCTCAATGCTTAATTTTCCATCTCCTGGAGGAACATTGACTTGCCAAGTAATGATCAATTCTGGCTTCTGGAAAGTGCTGGGTGCATAGGCTCATAATCTTGAACTAAGCTAAGCATGTGTAAGTGGATTGATTCAGCCCTATATTTAAGCACTTGCCTGGTAGCAACTGATGACAAGGAATTCCATGCAGGCGAGTGAGAGGGCTGGCAGAGGAATGATGGAGTTCCTCCTCTGTGACCAGCATAGAAACCAAGTGGGGCTGCAAGAGAAAGGAAGCCCTATTCTCCATGCCCAGCATAGATATGTAGTGGGCTGCTGGAGGAATGTTTTCCTCTCCCGCTACCCCAGCAGGCTAGCATTTATTTATTTGTTCGTTTTTGCAGATTAGTAACTTTAGTGGGTTTATTTACAAGGCTGCCACATTAATATCAATAGGCTGAATCGCCAGGGACAGTGCCAGAGGGCAGACAGGTTGGGCCCTGGCTGAGGACCCTGTGACCCAGAGGGGCCCCTCCTTAGGGTGGAAGGGTGGCATTCCTGTTCCGTGATCCATGGCAGCGTCAGGTCCTATAACCCGACCCTGCCGTGGATCACAGAGAGGGAGTTGCCAGCCCCCCCCCAATACGGACAGCATGGGCTTTAGTACCTCTCCTGTCAGTGTGAATGTAGTTCATGCGTAGCACGCATGCCTGCCATCACCCAAGATGGCAGCAGGGGCTTCCCTAAGGGGCTGACAGCCCCTCCACCACTTTGGTTGATGGCAGGCATGCTTGCTATGCATGCATGTCATTCAAATGACACGAGAGGTAGGTGGGGCATGTGGGTGGGCTTATTAGCCCTGTGGTGCCTGTTTATGGAGGGTGTTGGGCTACTGCGCTGCAGGCCCGGGGCAGGCTGGTGCCCAAGGGTTTGTGATTGATTGTTTTTGTTGTTTTACCTTGTGATCGATTGTGACACATCTTCAAATTTGTGATCTTGCTTAGTATCCATGTCAGACACTATCAAACAAAAATTGCACAATTGACTCCCTTGATATAATTCTGTAGTGCAAAAAGATGCTGGCTGTGTGGTCAGATACAGCTCCTAGGTAGCATAAAAGCTCTGTTTAGATACAAGCCAATGCATTTTAATTTTTATTACAACCAATTAGAATACTAGCTTGCTTAAGAAATATATGAATTTTGACATGTAAAAACGAATGTAGATCAGTGATTTGAGTTAGTCCCCCTGCTTTCCCCCCCCCTTTTAAACTTGATTTAAATCATGATGAAATTAAAATAATCCACCCTGCTGGAGAGTTTATTTAACTAGTACTGAAATGGGTGTGAGATCATTGCTGGCATAATGTGCCAGCTACTGTGTGACATGAATCTTTAACATCACAGTGGCATCTGTGGCTGCATAATTTGTTTACTGAAAATGTAGACAATAAGATTTGCTTCTTTGCTAGAAAGAACAGTAAATTAACCTGATGATAATTTTTATATCTACTCATTCTGAGATATTTTATAACACCATTGACCCTTGAAACACATCTGGTAAATCACAATGAAACTGAGCATCAGTTGTCTGAGGCTGCATCCTGTACTTTTTAAAAAAAAAATTGGGAGTAAATCCCACTGATGGAAGTGGGACTTGCTTTAGAATAAATGTACAAGATTACACTGAAAATTGCTTTTGGTAGAGGCTGAGCTGAAAGCTCTCCGCTTTTGGATCAAAATTTGGAGGGTTGGATGAAAAGGGGCTCATAAAACTGGTGCAATTACAGTGGACATTTTTGGAAGGGCTTTTTTTGGGGGGGGGAGGTTACCAGTATAGAGCCAACGATAGTTCTCTTTCCCCTTTATTTTACTTATGTTTTTGCTATTGTCTGTGGCAATGATGTTGACGGAGCATCTCTTGATTGCCACCAGATACTAGTACTTCCACCACCCCCATCTCTCAAATGATGCTCTGTCATAATGGAGCATCATCCAAAGAGCATGGGGTAGGGATGGAAAGAAACAAACAGACTCTTGCACCATATGAAGGCTTTGCTTGGGAGTGGTTATTACTCACTATATGACATGGCTTTATTTGAGGGTCACTGGAAGGAGTGGTAATTAAGAGGCCACTTCTGCCACAAATGGTGTCAAATATTAAAGGGAAAGAAAGCCCACCACTGCCACAGGTAATGGTTGTCTCCCCCAGACCCTTCAAAATATCTCACTCATTCTCTTTGAAAAATTGCCAGAATCCATTATTCTCCCATTCTTCCTCTCCCAAACGTAGGCAACAGTCTACGTTTAGCTTATTTCCTTCTGAAGATGCATACACACCATACATGTAAAGCACATGACTTCCCTCAAAGAATCCTGGAAACTGCAGTTTACTGCTCACAGAGCTACAGTTCCTAGCACCCTTAACAAGCTACAGGATTCTTTGGGGACAGTAATACGCTTGAACTGTATGGTGTGTATGTAGCCTTCGCTTCAAAATACTTAGGCTGGCTTTATGCTGGTATCTAGTTAGCTTGTCATCTGGTTAGCTAAAGCAGAGTATGACAACTGGGACATCCCCCCTCCCCCCCATATTGATAAATACTGCACAATTAGTGTTATGTTCTGGCTTAGGAAAGTGTTTCCGGTTGCCACTGCTTCTTGGACTAAACAACTTGAAAGACCTCATGTTTGGGGCAGTTCAAACATTCCAAAGAAGTACCTGTTATTGCCCTTGAACGGACAAAGGGACACTGTGGCCCTCCAGATGTTGGACTCCCAAATCAGGCCCAGATCGTACAGCCAATAGTCAGGAGTAATGAGAGTTGTAGTCCCACAACTAGGGATGTGAAGGCAGCCCGGGGGGGGGAACAGAAACATGAAAAAAGTGGGGGGTTTCCAAATTTTTCCAGTTTTTCCCCCCTGGTCCTTCACATCTCTACCAACAACATGACTTTACCTCTTCAGATTGCAGAGGCAGCAGCCACAGGCTTGAATGTTGCCTGCTGCGGTCATAGTGGTAAGAGTGTCATTCTAGGTTTGGGTAGACACAGGTTCATATTTCCACTCAACCATGCAGCTCACTGAATGATCTTTAGCAAGTCACTATCTCTCAGTCTAACTTACCTCACAGGGTTGTTGTTGAGGATAAATGTAGGGGACATTATGGGCCTTGCCTTGAACTCCTTGGAGAGAAAGCAGAATGAAAATAATATAAAACAAATTCCTTGCAGTAGAAACGTAGCATATTGGGGAGAAAGGCTCACACTTAACCTTCTTGCTGACATGTTAGGTTTCCGTGGCAAGAAGAGTGTGAATGTGGGTGATCCCTTTGTATATGGAATTCTCCCCCACACACTGAAGTGGTACACTGCCTCTGGCATTGTACCAAGCATTTCCTGTACCAGAAGACTGCACCCTGCTGACCAGGGCTGTGGAGTTGGTACGCCAGACCTTCGACTCCGACTCTGCTATTTTTCTACTGTCCGACTCCTCCTTCATAAATGGCAAATGTATATTAACTAGTAATAACAAATTTACTGTAGTAAAATGGTAGCACAAGGTATTTCATCACCACCATGTGAATCCAGAGCTTGGAAAAGTTACTTTTTTAAAACTACAACTCCCATCAGCCCCAGGGATTTTACTACAGTAAATTTGTTATTACTAGTTAATATACATTTGCCATTTATGAAGGAGTCGGAGTCGGTACATTTCTACCGACTCCGACTCCACCCAAAATTGCTCATGACTCTGACTCCACAGCCCTGCTGCTGACCTCCCCACTGCTTTGCTCCCCCACCCTCTGAGTAAGCAACAGCAACCTACCTGCCCGGAAGCTAGTGTAGCAGCTCTGTCCCACCCAGCAAGCCACTTCTGCCCTCAACATTTTTGAATATACCATTAGTATCTGGATGGGTCAAAATAGGAAATTCTCTTGCTCTGAGTTTGTTGTCAAAGAACCACTGTTATTAAAGCCAGAGATTTGCAGATATTTCCCTATCCAAGTATATGTTGTGTCATCTTAACTGTTATCACTCTTCTCTTGTGCCCTGGGCATTGACAGAGCAGCCTCATTTGGTGTGACAGAGGGATTGACAGAATGGCAGGCTTGGTCATTGCCACTCATGCCAGAGGCAGGATTCCTTAGTAAGCTCAACCTGCTGGCTAAAGACAAACAGCAGAGGTCATTTGAATGTGGAGAACTGCCCGGCGTTTTGTAAAGTAAATGTACAAGCTGGACAGGTTCTCATTCATGGAACTTCTGATCTTGAGTGTGCACAGATCTGCATATGAAGGGGCTCTGAGCCCTCTGGCAAGAAGGATTCCCACCCTCACATCCCCTCCCTCTGAGCTCTCACTTGGAATGTAGTTTGGAGAGCAGGAGGCTTCTCCAAACCTCATTTGAGAGAAGACCCTTGCTTTTCTCTCTAATTCTCTATTATGCACAGAGGATTCCAGCATACCATGTGGTTTTCTTTCACTTGTGCTAAAGTGTAGAGAAGATAAAAAGTAGCAAGTGTCTCTCTCTCCCTCTGAGGAGAGGAAGGGGTTGGTGTCAAGTGCAGATAGAAAGTGCCTAATAAGGAATGCCAACATTAGTAGATCCCTGGTAATCTCCTTCGTTTCTTTATTATGTTGGTTTTTCTTGTTTGCATTTGTAAAGAGCCGTTCATCTGGTCACCTATCGTGATTAAAAAATCACTGGCAGATGACCAGACAGGGATAAGTTTGTGATTTGAACGAGTTTGCTTGCTTGCCCGTCTGTCTGCCTTTCAGGCTGTCATTGGTGCAATATCTACTGGCAACAGTACTTAGCTCTTTAAGAAGAATTTGCTGGTCTTTGGGCCATGTTTTCATATACATCCTCACGATTTAGTGGTGATCCGGCAAGCTGCAGTTAATGTTTTTAGTTTAGGGGTGTTGAAAATATGAGCAAGCTTCCCTCAGGTGATTTTTTTCTTCGAAGGCTTTGTCATCAAGTTTGTAGCATTTTTTCCCTCAAGAATGATGATCAATATGACGATTAGTTAAATCCCATTTATGAAGTGGGTTAGATAGTTAAGGCGGTTTATTTCTCTGCACGTTGTTTTCATTTCCCTCCTTTATGATGTTGCTGAGCAGAGGTAATAAGAGTTCTGCAGGAAGGCACAAGAAGAAGAGCAAAATTCATGTCTCTCCCTTTTTTATTGCCCTGTAATTTAAATTGGTTGGCACACTTTTCCTCAATGGCAATAAAACATATATATTGCTCTTCAAAGGGTGTTAGCTGTTCTGCTGCTTCTTTTTCACCTGCTTCCATTCAGTAATAGTGCACTTGTCTTACATTCCGATTGGGTAGGTAAGAGGTTTGGGGGCAGAGACAGCCCACTATTGAACAGCAGTGCTTCTCGGGGATTCTGAGCTATTGAAATGAAGCCTCATAGCTACTATAGCCTCTGTGTGTGGTCAGGCCCCAGACGCTCCATCAAGCACTGAAGGCAACAGAAATGTACATCATTAGCCTCAGAAATTATGGCCACAGGGAATATAGGAAGCTGCCTTATACTGAGTCGCACCATTGGCCCATCTATCCCAGTAATGTCTACATTGACTGCCCGCCGCTCTGCAGGGTTTCAGACAGGGCTCTCTCCCAGGTCCACCTGAAGATGCTGGGATAACTTGGGACCTTCTGCATGCAAAGCAGATGCTCTATCGCTTAGTTATGGCCTTTCCCCAAGGGCCACAGTGGCTAGTCTTGTCACAACATCCGTGTTCACAGCACAGAGCCTGTAGCATGGAAGGCTTTATGCTTATAGCTGTACTAAAAGATGATTGGGCTCTACATGTGGGCACAAAGAGTGGAGCCAGTGCCAGATTTCCGGGGGCCCTTGGCATGGCCCAACCAATAGCCTCCCACCTCCTCCGGACCCCCTGCTGTTGCTGGAACCCCATCTACATACAGTGCCTGTGCTGCTGCCATTGTTTCCCATTATGGCTAGAATGGTCTTTTAAGCTTAGATTTTTTAAAAAAGCTTTAAAAAAAATCTTAACTTTTAAAAGTATTTCTAGCAACCATGGCAAACTGCAGCAGTGGTTCAGGTGTTTTCCTGGGTACCTTGCCAAGAAAGCCTGAGAAGGACTCCCTTGGCCGTTGCTCAGAGCCCATGTGAGGCAGCAGAAAATAAAAGTGTGGAAGTGGGTAGCTGGGCGGTGAGTTTGGCTCCCAAGCACTGCCCACACTGGAACTGGTGGTGAGTGAGTAGGACTCAAGTTGGACTCCTTCAGGACCCTTCTGAGCCCTGGGATCCTTGGCCAGTGCCCAATCTGGCTGACGGCTGGGGCTGGATCAAGCTGCCACCACAAGCTTGTCCATACAAGCCTGAAGAAGTATATTGACTACCTGGAATTGGCAAGCAATGTGAAGTCTCTGGATTGGCCAATCCTTGCATAAAAAGTAGGAGCCTGGTCCTTGCCTGGGGAACAGATAATTTTGCCTGCTGTATTTCAGCAAAACCACCCCCTTTCTAGCACCTGTCCTCAGGGAGGCTGGATCCAACAGCCATAGCCTTGCCCCTGCCCCTCCAACACTGATCCAGATAGCACATCCCTCCTAGAAGGAGCACGTTGGCTTGATTTTATTTGATCTCTTCAGGGAATATATATCCAGAAAGAACCTAAGAATTCTTCTGGGATTAGACCAGGGCCTATATCAGTAGGGATTCTTTTGCAAGTAACATAAGAATATAGGAAGCTGCCTCAACTGAGTAAGATCGTTGGACCATCTAGCTCAGGATTGCTCACACTGACAAGCACTGACTGCCTATACTGATTCAGGCCCTTCCCTTGATACCTCTGGGAGCTCACAAACAGGGTATGAACACTTCTCTGCCCTCATCTCCACACTTTTGTCACCTGCCCCCTAGCATCTAGTACTCAAGAAGTTTGCCACCTATGGACATGGAGGTTTTGTTTTAGTTTTTTGTGTGGCTAATAACCATTAAAGGCTTAGGGAAGCCCCCTCCCTTCTGAAAGCAAAGGCATCCAAGAAACCACGAGAGATCCCAGTAGCTTTTTATCTACACCGTGATAGCAAGATGTCCATCTTGTCCTCACAGGCCTTAATCAAAGAAAAGTTGTTTTAATTTGCCTTCTGTGGCCTGTAATTGTCAAGGTCGTAATTCTAGGCAAGTTGATCGTGTGTTGTTTGGCTGTGAACTGATTACTATCTGGGCAGCAACAAGCTCTTCAAACTGTTTGGCTGTGGTCAGTTTTATTACAGAGGAACAGATGTTTCTGGGCACAACTGGGATTCTTTCACGACCGAATGAGGCGCTTTAGTGAGCGTTACCCTGTGCAAATGAATATTTAACTTCGCATTTACATGCGGGATTGCATTTTCAAAACTGTTTTTATATCTATCCAAAATATTCTCCTGTAGCAATTCTGGTTTGTTTTTTTGTTTTAACAATGCTTTAAAACGCAGATGTGTTGTCACCTGTAAGTGATATGCTAGGGATGATGCTACTTTGGAGTTTGGCAATTAAAATGACTTTTTTTATATGCTGCTATTGGAGGCTTAGAGAAACACATGTAAAACATTTCTTTCTTGTTGTACCTCTGCATTTTAAAAACGTCTATTAATTTCTGTTCTCTTACTTGTGACATAAATAAATCAAAAGCCCCCAGGGATTGAAACCACAAACTTTTTTCAATATTCAGGATGTATTCTGTTCACACTAAGAAAAATTAAATTATTTTTGCAGTTAATATGCACTACTCAGATACTGGTTGTTTCAGTTTTAAGCTGTTTGTATTGTTTGTGTTTTCTGACCATCACATTTTCTAAAGTGAGGTAATAATAATAATCTCAATATCATTTTATCATTGTTACATTTTTTATCTGAGCAAGGCCAGTTTAACTCAAATATTCAGCACTTCGTTTATAACATGATAATTCCTGTTAGATATCAGAATGAGATTTGGTGCACACATTCAGAACACTGTTCTATGTTTTAAGTTTGAATACCACTTTGGCCTCCAAAACTAATTCAAAAGGGAGAATTTTTAAAAAAATATATTTTTAAATAGCAGTATAAAATTTGCGTTCAAAACTGAGATGCGTTTCACATTTAAATGCCATCTCAACACCTGCAGTTATTTTGAAATGTGATGGGCAAGATATAAAATGCAGGGGAGTATGATCTCCCTTGAAGCTGGAGATATTAGAACTGAAATTAACTTGCATATTTTGGACAACATTCTGAGTTGCAACTATGAAAAAGGGACTCTTCCCCCCTTTTTGCACCTTGTGATGAGCCATAGCACAGGATGGGGGAGAGTCGCCTGGTTGCCTAGCAAAGTGGAGGTGAAAGAGATACGCATGCCTTTCATTCCATGCTGGATGAGTTCCCTGTGAGTTGCCAAAGCACCATGAAGAAAGACAGAGAATTGCGCCTTTCTTCTAACACTAAGACTTGCATCTTATGTGGATGCAAAGTTTGTGAACAGCCACAGAGTGTCAGGGATGAACAGCTGTCAGAGGGGAGCCAGGAGACGATGAATGATGCCGAAAACCAGAGCCAAATAACACACCAGAGCTAGGAAGATGGATCTTGCTCAGGCAAAGTACTAGCCCAAACAGAAACCCTTTATAGCCCTTCCTGCCTATGAGGGCCCAAGGGATAACCTGCTTTGGGTTGTGAGGCTAGTCTAGAGTCTGAGAATACTTCACTGCCTTAAGAGATGCACTAGACCACTGCTCTGATGGCTCACTGCATGGGAGACCTCCACACAGAACCAAGAGTTCCGGGTTCCCATCCTGCTGGTTCCTAGCGCAGAAGAAGCTAGTCAGTCACTATTGGGGCAGGTCTCCAGGGGACATTTGGCCCCCAATATCTGCTTTGCAGTACTTCAGCTTGGCATTTTTTCTAGTTGCAAATTCTTTAGAGAAGCCTCTGTGGCCTAAGGTACTCTAGTAGTTGTGAAGCTCCCTTGCCAATTTGCAGGCCTGTACTGTCGGCTTGAACCTCCCAGCAACCGACGCATCACCTGTCACTGGTTGACCACCTGTGGTTTAACCATATTCAAATCCAGGCTTGTCAACAGGGTGCCAGTCTGCCAGTTTTTCTTGTGCTGGATCAGCAGCAAGTCCAGGTGGGCAGGCAGGGAAGCGTTTGTGGGTTGAAAGACTGTTCCTTTTTGCCTTCCAGGGCAATGACATGATACAGATGCCTGATTTTGGTATGTGTGGGAGGGGCCATACTCAGTGTCAGACTGCATGCTTTGGATGCAGAAGGTTTCAGGTTCAATCCCTGGCACCTGGATCAGGTGATGGGACTACTCTCTCTGCCTGAGACCCTGGAGAGCCACTGCCAGTCAGAGTCGACAATACTGGGCTAAAGGGACAAATACTCCTACCTAGCATAAGTCAGCTTCCTATGTGTGGTCAGGTAGGTCAGGTAGCAAAGTTATGGTGATTTCCAGACTAAGGCTGCAATCGAAACTCAATTTATGCTTGGCTTGGTGGTGATGGTGTGGGGACTTAGTATCCTCCCCCTCAGCCCTGCTTGCCTTCACTAGCCAACACCCATAGAATGATGCCACTATGGAGTTCTCTTTCCCTTACGCCACCCAACACACAGGTGGGGTGAAGTACCACCGAGGGGATTCCCACCAGCAGTAGCCCCCTGAAAGCCCCAAAATGGGGTGTTCCAGGGGTGGGAAGGGGTGGAGCCAGCCTGGGACCCACTGGGCCCTGAGGCAGATCCACTGGCAGGGAGAGGATGCAAATTGCTCTGTGCTGGTGCAGGGATTTGTGTTGCGAGCAATGGGGCCACAGACACAGCCTGTGGTTCCACTGCCACTGCTCAGCTGGGGTTTGTATTGTCCAGTTACTTGCACGGCTGGTCAAATATTTGCAAATATTATTCACTAAAGCCAAAAATGGGTTGATAGCAGAGGCCAAAGAGAGAAAACGTCTTACAGACAAGTCCAACTAAGGGGAAGCCAGTGTAAGTTGTGCTGGAGCAAGAGAAGCCAGAGAAGTTCCACTGCATCCAGTTGCCATTCAGGAGCCTCTGGGTTGGCTTGAATGCCAGCTCACCTGGGAGCTGTGTGCAGGGACCAGAAAGTAAAAGCCTGCTCTCTCAAATACTACCGGAGAGTAAGCCCTCTCCATTGACTTCTATTGCAATTATTTTCTTAGACCAGCCTTTTTCCCAGTGTAACTTTGCCTGGATTGGGACCTGCAGGAGTGCTCCAAACATGAGTTGTTTGTGGCCCAAGCCCCCTCACCTTGGCCCCTCCCCTAACACCCCTGCCACACCCCTTTTTGGGGCCTTATGCCAGCTCTACTTGCGCCGGTCTCGGCTGAGCTGGCTGGGTCCTGGCTGAGCTGGGCTGAGAGACTCAGATGGAGCCTGGCTGAGTCGGGACCCAGCCAGCTCAGCTGGAGATCTGCCACATCCAAATTCCCTCAGCCCAGCGTAAATGCAAGTTGGATTGCACACTTATTCTTCAGCCTCACATAAGTCAGGAACTTTCCCAAAACACGTACTCCGTTTAGGAGCAGACACCATCACCACCACCCCATTCCTCTGCACTATTATGATGAGGACCACATTTTTAAAACTGACTTTGGCCTTTTAAGGGTTTCTGCCCATGTTTTTATTTTGTTTTTAAAGCAATTTTGTAACTGTTTGGGTTTTTCCGGGATGAAAGCCAAGAAGGAACCATTCAGTCACTCCAAGCTGACTTTATGTGTTTCCCCATATGTACTTAATACTTGCATGTAAATAATAATGGATTGCAATTCTTCAGAATTTAATGCCATTTGTTTCATATTAACAGTTATTAACTGAATTGGTGTTTTGTGGCTGTAATTAGAATAGGTCTCTCCTTCTTGCAGTCCCTAATAAATTAATAACTTCAAATACTTTGGCTCTGTCTGAATATGTAGTAGGAAATTTGGCTAGCCCTGATGTTGATAAATTGAAATCTGGTGCTTGCAGATGTAGGAAACAACTTTAATAAGGCTTGCCAGAGATCAGTCTTTAAGGTATTGGAAATTAGGTCCTGGAATGCTGCAAATCAGCTCATTTCAAAATACACAACAGAGATCACACACTCAATCGAGGATGAGCTTGGATGCCATCTGGCAAGGTCTCTAGTTTTCCAGTTAGTTGTGTGCAGTGCCTGCAAAACTTGATTCCATCGTTGCTGAAGCCGCACAACACTTTCTTGACACCTGGCTGAGTTCCTGGTCTTTAACTGGTAGCCAGAAATCTCAGAGCTTTGACATTTCCATCCTCCCTCCTAAGCAGATTTGGGTGCGAGGCTGGAGGTGAGAAATGGCTTGGAGCTGCACAGAAGTTTCACTTCTTTATTTCTGCTATAAGGATATTCTTCAGCTTGTGCACAGATTGATGGGAAAACAATTGAATTTCCTTTTGCCTGTGGGCATAGTAGGAAAGACGTTGTGGATTGCGGTGCACTTGAGTCCAAAGTCCATCAACTTCAACGGAACTCACAGGCTAGATGGAATTATCTAGGGCCACCATATGCAGTTGAATATAAAGTACCGTATATTCCGGCGTATAAGACAACTTTTTAACCCAGGAAAATCTTCACAAAAGTTGGGGGTCGTCTTATACGCCGGGTGTCGTCTTATACGCCGGAATATAGTATTTCTCCTGCTTGCAGCCTGGCCCGGCGTCCCCTCCCCTGAGGGGAATCCCCATTGCTCCTCTGTCCCCGCCATCTCCTGTGCGGCCTCCTCCGCCGCAAAATGGCGGCTGGGGTGGGGAGCAGCAGCAGCCTCCCCGCGTCCTTCTCCTCCGTGGCGGCCTCGCCTGCGCCGCCTCGCGCCGCTGCTGCTGCTCCTGCGCCCGCGGCTGCTCAGGCGAGCGACAGGGATGCGGCAGCGGCGGCGGCTGCTCCTCCTCGGGCGGCCAACGGTGGGCCGCTTTCACTGCTCTCGCCACCGCAGGCCGCACTGGCGCCTCCGCTGATGCACAACCACCGGGCGGCGGCAGCAGCAGCGGGAGGCGGCGGAGGCGGGAACCCGCTGCCGACAGCTGCCCCTGCGGCCTCCTCCTCGGCGGCCTCCGCCGCCGCCGCCGCCGCCTCTGGCCTGCTGGCGCCGCGGGAGCCGGCTTACAACTAGCAGGCGACGAAGCTGACGGTGCAGGAGCGCTTCGCCTTCCTCTTCAAGAACGAGGTGCTCAACGACATCCACTTCTTGGTGGGCAAAGGTCGGTTAGGGGTATGGGGCGAGGGGGCACTGGCCATGCAGGGAAGAAAGGGGAGAGGGACGCTGGCTTTTTAAACGGGGATCAGGGTCTTTCTTGCGGCTGGGGGCGGGTTGCTATGGGGGCAAGTGGGTTGAAGAGTTGTGGCTGTGGTTGGGGGGCTGTTATTCTGGCGTATAAGATGACTTTTTAACCCAGGAAAATCTTCTCAAAAGTTGGGGGTCGTCTTATACGCCCAGTCGTCTTATACGCCGGAATATACGGTAGTTTGTAAAATGTAAACCAAATCAGGCATCCTTCATTATGGTGTTTTAATGGATTTTAAGGTTGTACATTCTTTTGCATGTACATGGCACTTAGCTGATTATTACACAACAGGGGATATCTCCTGCTTGATATCTTCTACTTGGGTATAGATGCCAGAATACTGCCTATATTGATACGTCTTCCTTTTTCCCCTGCAAACATGGCACTGTACAAAGGTTCTTATTCCATCTCTCTCTCATTATCTCTCCCTCTTCCTCCTAGCTGTATCGTGCCTGCTGCATGTTCGATTTAAAATGGAAAAAATGCTTAGGGCATCTGCATACCTTATACTGATTCTCATTTTGCCTTAGGGGCCCTCCTGACTCTTGAAGGAGAAAGCAATCCCCCCCTCACACACACACAAAACCACCTTCTGTGTAGCCCTAGTGTTGCATCAGCACAGTGTAATTCTGTGGAATCTGGCTGCACAGGTGTCGATCAGGAGATAGCCAGAAGTTGCACATGAAATTGATACTGTTTGCCTTGCAAATGCTTTTCCAGCGCTACTTGTGCAGAGCAAGTCTGTTTTACGTACTGAGTGTTACAGAGGTGTAATGTGTGATATGCTAATCACTGGAATTTACCGAGCTTTAGGACTTGCTCATACACATAATGGGGGTTGGTGATTCTCTTCATGTGGTAGAGGAGTGAGTGTACGCCTGTACCCCTCCACTGTGCACATGTATGTCCATTTGTGTGGAAGTTCAGTTTGAATTACTTTCTGTCCTTTATTTGATCTTCCACCACACAAAGAGGAACACTGTCCTAATGAGTGTATAACTTAGGACTGTGACATCTGGAGCAGTGTCTTTAAGTAATCCTTGGAACAAATGCAAAAAGAGAGTCTGCCCTCTGGAACACAGCCCTCTATATTTCTTTGAAAGCGTCCACATAATTTTTATTGTTTTCTTTAGGTAAATCCCAACATTAGCCAGACTCAGAGTAGACTGACTGAAATCAGTGGGTTGTATTCAGGGTCAGCTCTAGGATAAATAGTGTCCAGGCAAGGAGTGCCTTTGGTGCCCCTCCTCAAGTTCAGCTTTGCAGGGTCACATAGGTTTATGTGACCAGTGCAGGTGTGATGGTGGGAACCCTGCTGCTGCCCCTACAAGGACTCATGCATGTGTGTACAAAGATGGGGTCCACATGTGAGACTTATTGCATGCATGCATTCAGGGCTGGCGCCAGAGGGTGCCCAGGTTGGGTCCTGGCCGAGGGTCCGTGTGGCCCAGAGAGGCCCCGTGTTAGGGTGGGAGGGTGGCGCTCCTGTTCCATGATCCGCAGCAGTGTCGGGTCCTGCTACACACGCACATCATTCACACAACACGAGAGGTAGGTGGGGCGTGCAGGCAGGCTTATTAGCCCGCACCACCTGTATTGGAGGGGGTGTTGAGCTGCGGGCCCAGGGCAGGCTCGTGCTAGCCCTGCATGGAGTACATGTGAGAATTCTCACCTTCAGCTCCTCCTTGCCTTGGGATCAAGCAGAATGATAGATGTGCTTCATTTTTTCTTACATTGGGGATAAGGGAATAGGGATTGGGTTGTGCTTCTCCTGAGTACCCCCTCCAAATTCCAAACCCTTTCTGGCAGAGCTTCTTTCTGCTTCCCGGGGCTCTGTCTCACAGGTCTTTTGGTTCTGGCCTGTTCCACTACTCATTCAGAAACGATTCCACCTGTAAGGCCTGGCCTCACACCACTCCTATGGATTTCCCTGTGGTAACTTTCCTGTGGCAAGTGCCACAGAAAATTACTCTCCAGTAGTACCTTGCCTCAAAATCTTAGGTGGTGTTCACTCACTCACTCGCTCGTTGTACTATTTCCTTGGTTAGCCTGGAGTTATTTCTGTGACAAAAGCAGGCCTCCCACTCTGCCACAGAATCCCTCCTCAAAGCCTTCCCTGTTCCTTCTCTCCTTACAACAAACTCTGTAACTTAGCACAAATGACACCCTAGTGGAAATTGAAAAAGAAACATACTTTAAAGCTAATTGAGGGAAGATCGTTTCTGTGGTTAGTACCCAAACAACATGTAGAAGCTTGAAAAAAGGGTTACAGACACTTGCTTTTTGCCACCATAGCTCACTGCAGACAGTACGGACAGTACATTCAAATAACACAGCCACTGAGCTCAGCTTGGCACCCCAGGCAACCGCCCAGCTCACCCACCCCAAGGCCGGCCCTGGTTGTATTCAACTAAGTTCTACTTAGATTAGAACCACTGAAATTAATGAACCTAAGTTAGCCAAGTCTGTTAACTCAAGGGTCTACTTTGAATAGGTCTAACACTAAATACCACCCAATGGTTTTATGTTCATTGGTTTAAGTGGTCTGCTCCGAGTATAACAGACAGCATTTATATTAGACAAGCACATTCATTGAATCATTTTATTCTTTGATCTTACGCCTCCCTCCCAGCCTATCTGCCTGCAGGATTTGAGGGTGTACATTTGTGCAACATAGGTTGTTTGAATACTCTTGAAGATTTTCTGGAATGTAAGTCGCTGAAACAGAATTTTAAGGCAGTGGTTCCATCCTCATTTACTTGGCAGTAAATCAGTGGGACTGATTTCTGAGTAGATACACATGGAATAACAATGCTAAGCACCTTTAATACTACTGGTGAGAAAGGGGGGGGGCTTCCTTAGCATATTCACCTCACAGTGCCTTGCCTTTCAATGTGATGTCAGTATAGCACTTTCACCAGCTCATTTGCCATTGCCTCATCACCCTGTTCAGTATCTGTATGCCATATATAACTTTTTCCTTAGGTTGCTTTCATACCCACTGTTAGGAGCCTACTTGCCTACGTAGATTTTGTAACATTATCACCACAATTTCCATTTGGAACCAATGTAAGCAAAGGTGTTGTTAGTGGGGCAGGATATTATAACCCAATTAGAAGGATGATGGAACATTCACCACAAGTAAATGAATGATGTGACTGAAAAGCCACAGGCTAGAATTTACCTCTGCTCTGAAATATGGCAGAAGGCTACTCTTAAGTGTCAGACTGTCCTCACGTGCCTGTTAGAAATCTGGCAAGTGTCTGTTGCTCTGCAGAAAGCAAGGGCGCCATCATTGAATGTAAATACAGATTGGAATATTTACACAGCTTGCTTCTCAATGCAGCATTTTCCTGAACGCGTATAACATAATGACTTGACAAGGCTGCTCTGGATTACAAGTTTGCAAAACCCAACCGGATGGCTAGATAGATGGTGCCTCTTGGCTTTTCCTGTAGTTTCTCCAGAGACCACTATAGCCTTAGGAAATTTAATATATTTTAAATTTATATATTTATATATATTAAAATATAATTTATACATTTTTATATATAAATATACTCTCTGGACACATTGGCACCACATGGCCTGAACCCAGAGCTTGGAAAAGTTACTTTTTTGAACTACAACTCCCATCAGCCCCAGCCAGCATGGAACCTGGAGGACAGTACCACCACTACTTAGCTTCTGCAAATGAAGCCCCTCTGAGCATTCCATCCTCAAAGCTCTAAAACTGCCACCTTGGTAACAGCATTTGTATGTTGGCAGCTGATGAAGGCAGAAGCTGAAACGTTTTGTTAATACAATAAAAACCTGTTTGGTTAATCATAATTACCACGCGCGCATTCATATATATGTCAAAGAGAATTGACTTTGGTTATCGTCCATAAGCATGCCACTAGAGCTGTTCCTGAATATCATTAAGAATGTTGGGGTAGTCTTGAAAGCCAGTTCCAACAATCAAAACCCGCTTCAGTTTAGGGGGGAAATGGAGCGCTCATGCCCTCTTTGTCCACTTATGTGGGCAATGTGTGTGGAAGCATCTAAGGCTTGTAAAAACCCAGATGAAAATGAAACATTGCAACACAGAAGTTTCCACTTCATAGAAGGGAAGGGGTATTCTCATGTGATTCTGTCAATTCCACAGACCGTTCTCACAAATAGTTTTTTTTCCTGCAAAGTGTCATATGAACTATATCTGAGATCACAGAGATCAGGAGAGTACCACTCCAGACTGTAGGTGGTGTGTGCGTGTATTTTTTCCCTGTTTTCCCATTTTTAAAAATGTCCGTGCATGTAGTAAACTAACACAGCAGGGAGAGCGTTGTGCCACATCTTCCTTTTTGACATGGCAGATTGTTATATGCAGGGAGGTGGGTTTTTTTATTTGTTTTTTTTTTTTACAGTGAAGAGCATTCAAAAAATGACACCTCTCCATGCTTGCAGTTTGAAGTAGCATAGTTCATAAGTCTCTCACCTCTTACCTTCCCATCTCATTCTATATAATCTGTAGATTGATCTCCATTGTTGTTGTTGTTGTGTGCCTTCAAGTCGATTATGACTTATGGCAACCTTATGAATCAGCGACCTCCAATAGCATCTGTCGTGAACCACCCTGTTCAGATCTTGTAAGTTCAGGTCTGTTGCTTCCTTTATGGAATCAATCCATCTCTTGTTTGATCTTCCTCTTTTTCTACTCCCTTCTGTTTTTCCCAACATGATTGTCTTTTCTAGTGAATCATGCCTTCTCATTATGTGTCCAAATTAGGATAACCTCAGTTTCATCATTTTAGCTTCTAGTGATAGTTCTGGTTTAATTTGTTGTAACACCCAATTATTTGTCTTTTTTGCAGTCCATGGTATGCGCAAAGCTCTCCTCCAACACCATATTTCAAATGAGTTGATTTTTCTCTTATCCATTGTTTCTGTCCAGGTTTTCCTGCATGAAAAGCCCTGTGTAGACAAGTTCAGTAGTAGGTTATTTAGTGCTTACATATTCTGTTAGGAATTCAAAGTGATTTAAAAGCATTGTTGGCATTCCTTCCTACAGTTCAACTCTGTTTATTTAAACAATGCCCACAGAGTATATTAAAAGATTAATAAATTTATACATAAATCTGGATTCACCAGCAGTTTTCCCTCAAATTCAAAAGACAGCGAAAATTATTGCAATTAATATCTGAAGTTTTGTTCTTTCCAGCAATTTTTGAAAAAATAATAATATAAAGACTGTTTCATTTAAAAATTAATAATTGTGTTTTTCTAAATACGGATTGGGATTTTAAGTCTGTAAAAGTTCCAAAATACTGACATGAAACATTAGACTAAATTAACAGTTCAGTCCTAGGTTTGCTTAAAAATAAGTCCAGTTGCTTCCAATGGAACTTTCAACAACTCATGCTTATGTTTACAGGCTATGTTTGGCCAATCAGAGAGAATGACAAGATATCTGGCCATTTATTCTTCAATTTTTAGGCAGTTCTGTTGTACAGCCAGCTTCTCCAGGCAACTTTCAAAGAGCAGTGCTGTTTGCCTGCTTCACACGACATGGTGAACCAAACTATGGCTTACGGGAATTGCGAGAACATGTGGACTCCCGGAGAGAAGCTCACAACCACTTTGCTCCTCTCCTTGCCTTTTTTACTTTGAGCTAAGCCAAGGTTGTCAGTCACCCAATCAAATATTACAAGAACACTTAAAAAAAAGAAAAGATATTGATAGCATCCATTGAAGTTACAGTCAGTAGACTCATTGAAATCAATGGACTCAAGTTAGTCGTGAGTCACTTAAGTCCATTTACTTCAGCGGTCTGTTCCCAAGTATGTGATTTAGTCAGATCCTCCATCGTCAGGCTACGCTACAGCCTCAGCCTAGTGGAACTAAGTCCTGGGTAATCAGATGGATTGTGGAGACAGACAGATAGTATGGCCCCCAAAGAGGATCCAGCCAGCAGCACCAGCTAAACCTAGCATGGTGTTCACTGCACAGACTCTATCAGCAGATTCACACAAGACAGCAGGGAGGGGGAGGGTGGAAAGTGGTGGTAGTAAATGGGGGCAGAATCAAACTTTGAAACGCTGGCTGGCTCGTAGGTTTGATCAGAGAGGACCAACTGAATACTGTAATCTGCAGCTTGAGAAAGGGCAGGCATGTTGCTGATAGTGATCACTCCTCCCCACAGCTCCCTTCCCTCCCCCCCATGCAATCATACAAAGATTAAACAGGCAGTTCAGGGTTCCTTTCCTTTTCTTTTGCTATTGTAGCCAGCCAAGAAATGGGGGTCAGGAAGCCACACAAAAATTTTTGGATGATGATAACCATTGGCAATGGTAACCAGCCCCTCCCTACAGTTCCACCCTCCGTTTTGTCCTTTACTTTGTTACATTTATAAACCATACTTTTATAGAAAATATAACTAACCATAAAAACACAATATTACAGTAACATAAGTAAAAAAGATAAATAACATGTCAATAAAAACTGGCTGGTAAAAAAGTTTAAATTACAAAATATTTTTTGTTTCATTTAAATATATTAATTTAATAATCAGGCTCATTTATTAAAATTAATTGAAGCAATAGACTCCCACTGCTCTTAGATTTTTTTTCTGATGCTCGCCCCGCCTCTGCTCTAGTGCCTCCATGGTCCCTACCTACTGCAGTCACACACACACAGAGACTCTCTCTCAGTCTCCCACATACCCCAAAACAAACGCATATCCTTCAAGCAGGGCAATGAAAAGTATTATGAATATAAAGGCAAGCTGCAGCCTGCCACATTTACACTCTAAGCAAGAAATTGTAGCTGCTCTCTGAACAGACAACAGAGAGGGATTGGGAAATGTTGCAAATGGATTGGCTGAGGGAATTGATAAGGGGCACCCTACTGGAAATTGCTACAAATGGATTGGTTGGGGGCATTGATTAGGACCAACGTATTTGTATGCTAATTGCTGTGTCCTCAAGGACTCCTAATTGGCTACATGTTAACAGTCAGGGGGCAAGAAGAGTTAATGGAGGAGTGCTCCGTTTTGGTGCCCTATCTAGGCTTTTTCAATGGAAGTGGAGAAATTGCTTTTAAAAATGGTTCCGTCCTCTAGGGGCAGGGGTGAGATCTGGCAGCACACAGTGATTGCTGATTTGCAGCTGAGAGACAGAAAATGGACAACAGAGACAGTAATAATTATGATTATATGTGTGAGGGGCACAGAGTAGACTCCGATTCTGGCATTTTTGTGTGTGTGGAAGGGTGTCACACCATTTGCCCAAGTTGAAAAATACCCCTATCGAAGATGTTCACATTTAGTTGGGAAGTGTCACTGTAGCATTAAGTCCCTGACACCTTGGCTGAACCGACTTCTGATTCACTGATGTGTGCCTAAGGTTGTTGGTTTTTTAAATACCTTTTGTGCTTCAGTTGCTGAAGTGGATACAGACAGAATAAATAATGTTTGTTCATGCATGGATATCATTTACATGACAGACCCCAAGATCATATAGGCTCAGAAGATAGCTCGGCAATGGATTTAGCCCATATTACTGTGCCTACATTTTCCACTGCAGTAGAGTAAGCTGGGTTCCATGCCAAAGTACCAGCTTCTGAACTGGGGGAAGAAATAATTCAGACTCCACCACCAGATTTCCTTCTCCTGAACAGGCTCACCCATTGTTGGAAAAACCCACTGCTGGCAGGAAACTGGCAAGTGGCCATTGACTACAAGGCTGTGCTAATACTTTATGGTCAGGCCAGGAAACTAATAATTTGTCCATACCCAAGATTTATCTAGGAACTGATTCCAATCTTTCTGAAAGGTAGCATTTTTTTAATTTATTTTTTTTGCTTTATCAGCAAGCTGCAGAGTGAGTTTCTGTTCTGCATGTAGCCCAGCAGTTGGATTTGCCCTGTATTATCAAGGAATCAAATAAGACAGAACTCTAGAAAGGTCTAAAGTCATGTTATTGGCTTTGTGTGGTATGTGTTAATGTTTGGGCAGCGTTTAGTAAATGTCAGAAGCCAGGAGTGAAGATGAATAGGTGTTCCAGTGATTGATTGATTGATTGATTGATTGCATTTATATATTGCCTTTCTTCCAAGGCAGTTTATTATTTTAATATGGTAAAACAAATAAATGGTATAAATAGAAAGCAAGAGAGTCCTCTTGGGCCAGCTGGTGGTCTCTTCAGGAGCTGATGACCTGGGCTTCTACACTTCATAGGTCTTTCTTAAGCAGCCCCAGGGAGAGGCTGCCCCAACAAAGATCATGGTTTGGGCCAATATGGTGCCCCACACTTGTCCCTCACTATAACATGCAGAAACAAAAAAAAAGTGCATAACAAGTAAATTATATGCAAATGTCCTTAATTCACATATATTCCACAGGCTGAATCTTTGGTTTGTGCCAAATTCTGAATAAATATATAATATTGTGCCAAGAACATAGAGCTCTGACACTAGCTCACTTCCTACTGGTTATGATCTCAGCAACTCTGAATCTCCAAAGTATGTTGAAATCCGAATGCTGTATTTTTGTACGAAGCGAGAAGTTAGGAACATAGGAAGCTGCCTTATAGCAAGTTAGACCATTCGTCCGTCTAGCTAAATATTGTCTACACTGATTGGCAGTGGCTCTCCAGGGTTTCAGGCAGGAGTCTCTCACAATCCTATATGGAGATGCCTGGGATTGAACCTGGAACCTTCTGCATGCAAAGCAGATGCTCTAGTACCACTGATCCATGGCCCTTATATATATTAATAAAACTTTGTATAGCACTTTCAAGGGTTCAAAGTGCTTCACATGCATCATCTAGTTGGGATTCTTAAAACAGCCCTGTAAGGTTAGTCATTATTATTATTCCCCTTATTGTGGATGGGGGACTGGAGCAGAGAATGCGTGGCCGTGCAGTGAGTTCGTGGCAGAGGCAAGATTTGAACCGGGGACTTCTTCATTTGTCTCTTAGCCGCTACAGTCCCCCAGCTATATAATCTGTCTATACAAATAGATGTCTCTGTGTAGATATATACACACAGAGCCGCCCATAGGCACTGGGAAGTGGGGCAGTTGCCCCGGGCCCCGCGCTTTGGGCCCCCCCGCGCTTGGCGATGAGAAGCTGGGCTGCAGCAGGGTTTTTTCTCTTCAGCCGTGCAGTCTCACCAGCCGCTTCCGGCTCTTGGGGAATCTGCTCGTCGGCTGCGTGCCTGAGCGGTTTTCCCCCTCTCTGCTCATCAGCTGTGAAGCAGGTGTGCGTGTGGCACTTAACTAGCTAATTTTAGGCAGGAGGTTTGAATCCCCTGCCTGAGTGGCTTCCTTGTGCTGCCTGCCACCTGCTCATCAGCTGTGCAGCACATTTACAGGTAGCGCTTGCCGGCTTATTCTGGGCAGGAGGTTTGAAAGAGAAAGAATGTGGGGGGGGCAACTATGCTTTTGCCCTGGGCCCCACACGTGCTAAGGACAGGCCTGTTACACATACACCTTTAAACTACACAGCTTTTAGAAAGATTTTTAATCTTCTTGGATTAATAACAGTCTTTGCTATCAGAAAAGGTATCCCCCCCCCCGTATCACTATAAAGTTATACATGTATGTAGCTTTGCAAATAGATAGATCTGGAACTTTGATATATATTTTGGGGTGCCCAGTGGATTTTTTTCTTTGAAGAGTGGAGGACCTAGCTGTTTAAAGTCCTCCTTAGTTTCAAAAACAGTTTCCCATGTGGCTGAAGAGGCTGCTGCTTGAGATACATAAGCACCAGGGCTGTGGAGTCGGAGTTGTGGAGTCGGAGTCGGGAGCAATTTTGGGTGGAGTCGGAGTCGGGAGCAATTTTGGGTGGAGTCGGAGTCGGTAGAAATGTACCGACTCTGACTTCCAAATAAATTTTGATTGACAAGAAGAAATTTTGGGTGGAGTCGGAGTCGGACAGTAGACAAATATAGTCGGAGTCGGAGTTGGGCAGTGGAAAAATAGAGGAGTCAGAGTCAAAGGTTTGGCGTACCGACTCCACAGCCCTGATAAGCACAAGTGTCCTTGGGCATGTAGAGTGATCACAACCCTTTCGATGTTCCCAATCTGTACCTGTTATTCCAGTTGTGAATTTTGTAAAATTACAGAAATTTTAGTTACTGTAAGAAAAGAGTAGCATACATTCAGTCATGCCATACAGTGAGTAAAATCCCTAGAAACCACTTTCTAATCAAAATATTAATAAAGAAAGTGTGCCATTGCCTGTGGCAGTTACACTGTTATGTTTAGTAAATTGCAACAACAAGCCCAACCCAGAGTGATTTCTTTAATACTTACAAGTTGGTCATTTGGTATTATCATAAACTGAATAATAATAGAAAAAAATAAGGATATTTATTTCTGTAACTCTGCTCTCCAGTTGAAACAAATCTGAACTTCTACAGCCTTACTGACTTACCTGCCGCTATACTTCGATAAAAGTTAAAAAAAAAAAGTTTGATAAAATGTCGTAACTTAACATTTCTTTGTGTGTTAATGTCCCTTTGATACTGCACACTGCACAGACTATCAGCAGATTCATGCAAGACGGAATTTGATCTGCATTGACAGAGGACTTAATAAGTTCCAGTCTTTTTTGATGCCAGATTTTTTTGGTATTGTTTTGTATCTTTTGTTTTGGTATGACTGGTTGGGCATGCCCTTTGTATTCACTCTGGTATCTGTAAGGATGATGGGCAAGATTCAAAATATTTTAAATGAATAACAATTCAACAATAAAATGTGTATGTTGGGCATTAACATGAAGAAGGAAAAAAAGGGCCACACCATTGGCCCTCCCCAAGTGTCACATGCGCCAGATAATCCCCAACATCCATGCATTGAGAGGAGAGATCTACACAAAGGCTACATATGAGCAGTCAGAACCCCCGATTGTACAGGGGTCTCAGTCATGCAGCATCTCTTTGCATGGGGAGTAGGTTTTTCCCTTCAGTTGCCCATACTCAGTTTATTGGTGTGGGCGGGTGGGCCCAGTGCCATGGTTCTATTCCCTGATCTATGTATGAATGCCATATACATGAGTAACACATGAATAAAGCTTTCAAGGCAGCTAGATACAGTGAAGCACATGTTTATTTAATATGTAGAACTTTGGTAAAATAAAAATAGCCACAAATAAAGTTGATTTTATATCCTGTAGAACACAGGTTGATGATCTGTAGCTCAGGGGTCACATGTGGCCTCCAACGTCACTTTTTGTGGCTCCTGACACCTCTTGAGGCTGCCCCACATTAGAACAATATTATTTCCCAGTTTGTAGAACTCCTACTTGTCATGATGCCCAGTATAGTTCAGTACTATCCTGTCCCAGTCTGTTCTGTGGGTGAAGAAATTTGTCAGAGTGAAATTACTGTATAAGAATTAGATTGCATAGGTACTTTTTACATTGCTCAGATACTGACTCCAGATCAGAAGATGGTAACCTGGCTGGACTTAGCTTTGGGGAGGGATGCTTAGCTCTGGATTCAAATGGGGTGAGAATTTAGATATTTCGAATGATTACCTATGGAATGGTATTCAGAACAGGTGAAGCCCTGATCAGACACAGGGCTAATTCACACATATAAATTCATCATTTTATGACTGAGGCATCCAGTGATGTGAATTAGCTATCATGGACCATATATTTCAGACAGAGGACTTCCATATCAGTTTACATTATCTCAAATGCAATGCTATTCAGCGCAGAAAGGGTTGGTGTTTTTTTTAACAAAAAACATTACCAGCAATTTATGTAAGATATTTCATTATCTATAACAAAAAAAATAAGAATACCAATGAAGAATGTAAACTAAAATTAGAACAAAAACTCAAACGTTGTGACAGACAGACATGCACATTCAATTAGTGTGGCAGCACCTACCCTGTGGAATCCTCCCCCCCACCGGTTGAATAATAGGCAGGCGCCATCTCTGCTATCTTTTCGGCACCTTTTGAAGACTTTCCTCTTTCAACAAGCCTTTTAGGTTGAGACCTGTCCCAGTCTGCATCTGTGTTAGAATTGCTTAATATGTTTTTTAATAATGTTTTTAACCCTTTTTAAAAGTTGTTTTTTTTTTAAAAAAAATGTTTTTAACGCTGTTTTGTTTTAATGTATTTTAAGATCTGTTTTTATGATGTTTTAAAGTGTTTTTAGCGCTTTGTTTGCTGCCCTGGGCTCCTGCTGGGAGGAAGGGCGGGATACAAATCAAATAATAAATAAATAAATGCTTGTCTTCAAGTGCAGAGAAATTGAATGGTATACATTTCATGGATAATCATTGAAAAGCTGGATCCATCTTAGCCCTGAATCAAGCGTATGTACTCCCAGGCGGGGCTGTGGAGTCGGAGTCGTGGAGTCGGAGTTGGAAGCAATTTTGGGTGGAGTCGGAGTCGGTAGAAATGTTCTGACTCCGGCTTCAGAATAAATTTTGATTGAGAAAATTTTTAAAATATAAATTCAGAATGTCAAAGAAGCTTCCCATGAAGTCAGCTGTAGTTGAGCATTTCACCATAACATTTTGTGTGTCAGTGTGTGACACAGGACCCAGATGAAGACAAATGTTGTGATCCCAAGATTAGCGCATATCCAGGCATCGATAAAAATGCTCCTATGAGAGCTTCCAATTTAAAAAGACATTTTAGCCCTTTCCAGGGCTGTGGAGTTGGAAGCAATTTTGGGTGGAGTCGGACAGTAGAAAAATAGAGGAGTCGGAGTCGAAGGTTTGGTGTACCGACTCCACAGCCCTGCTCCCAGGCCTCACACCTCTCTTCCATTGACTGTGCTTCAGGAGCTGGCCTCCTGTTAGGTGGTGTGACGTGGCTGCCTCAGGCACCTGATTTCATGAAAGAGCAGCAATTTGTTAGTTATTGAATGTATTGTTATTCTATTTTTACTGCCAAAGGAGAGATACTTGTAGGGTTTTTTGCCTCAGATGCCAAAATGACCAGCCTTGATTTTGGGTGGGGAGAGGGAAAGGTACCATTTGCTGTTCTGCTTCAGGCAGCAGAACATCTTGTGCTGGCCCTGCAGGCATCTGTGATTTTTAATCTTGTGTGTAGGACTGAGTACCAAACACAAGATTTTAATGCAATGACTGTTACTGTGGTGCCAACAATAGCATGAAATCACTCTACTTTTCATGCAGTGACAAAGATGCTGTTGGTCAAGTAATTCCCATAATCCTCAGTCACTTTACTAAATACTTCAATTTCATTTATTTAATGAATAAATTGTTGTTGTTATATGCCTTCGATTACGACGTATGGCAACCCTAGGAATCAGTGACCTCCAATAGCATCTGTTATAAACCACCCTGTTCAGATCTTGTAAGTTCAGGTCTGTGGCTTCCTTTATGGAATTAATCCATCTCTTGTTTGGTCTTCCTCTTTTTCTATTCCCTTCTGTTTTTTCCAACATTATTGTCTTTTCTAGTGAATCATGCCTTCTCATGTCCAAAGTATGATAACCTCAGTTTCATCATTTTAGCTTCTAGTGATAATTCTGGTTTAATTTGTTCTAACACCCAATTATTTGTCTTTTTCGCGGTCCATGGTATGCGCTCTCCTCCAACATCACATTTCAAATGAGTTGATTTTTCTCTTATCTGCTTTTTTCACTGTCCAGCTTTCACATTCATACATAGAGATCGGGAATACCATGGTCTGAATGATCCTGACTTTAGTGTTCAGTGATACATCTTTGCATTTGAGGACCTTTTCTAGTTCTCATAGCTGCCCTCCCCATTTCTAGCCTTCTTCTGATTTCTTGACTATTGTCTCCATTTTGGTTAATGACTGTGCCAAGGTATTGATAATCCTTGACAAGTTCAATGTCCTCGTTGTCAACTTTAAAGTTACATAAATCTTCTGTTGTCATTACTTTAGTCTTCTTGACATTCAGCTATAGTCCTGCTTTTGTGCTTTTCTCTTTAACTTTCATCAGGATTCCTTTCAAATCATTACTAGTTTCTGCTAGTAGTATGGTATCGTCTTCATATCTTAAATTATTTATATTTCTCCCTCCAGTTTTCACACCTTCATCTTGGTCCAATCCCACTTTCTGTATGATATGGTCAGCGTATAGATTAAACAAGTAGGGTGAAAAAATACATCCCTGTCTCACACCCTTTCTGATGAGGAACCAATCAGTTTCTCCATATTCTGTCCTTACAGTAGCCCCTTGTCCAGAGTATAGGTTGCACATCAGGACAACCAGATGCTGTGGCATCCCCATTTCTTTTAAAGCATTCCATAGTTTTTCATGATCTACACAATCAAAGGCTTTGCTGTAATCTGTAAAGCACAGTGATTTCCTTCTGAAATTCTTTGGTCCGTTCCATTATCCAATGTATGTTTGTGATATGATCTCTGGTGCCTCTTCCGTTTCTAAATCCAGATTGGACATCTGGCATTTCTCGCTCCATATATGGTACAAGCCTTTGTTGTAGAATCTTGAGCATTACTTGCATGGGCTATTAAGGCAATGGTTCAATAAATACTGCATTCCCTGGGATCCCCTTTCTTTGGAATTCGGATGTATATCGAATGCTTCCAGTCTGTGGGCTGTTGTTTTCTTTTCACATTTTTTTGTCAAATTTTCGACAGATTCAGTCTCAGTAGCTTGCAGCAACTCGATTGGTATGCTATCTGTTCTTGGTGATTTGTTTCTTCCAAGTGTTTTAAGAGCAGCTTTCACCTCACATTCTAGAATTTCTGGTTCTTCATCATACGGTTCCTCCATGAATGAGTCTGTCATCCTGGCATCTCTTTTATAGAGTTCCTCAGTGTATTGCTTCCATCTTCCTTTTATTTCATCTCGGTCAATCAGTGTGTTCCTCTGTTGATTATTCAACATCCCTACTCTTGGTTTAAATTTCCCTTTCATTTCTCTAATCATTTGGAATAGGGCTCTTTTTCTATCCTTGTTGTTGTCCTCTTCTATTTCTATACAATAATAATTGTAATAGTTCTCTTTGTCCCTATGTACTAGTCGCTGTATTGTTGCATTTAGGGTTATAACCTTGTTTCTATCTCCTTTTGCTTTAGCTTTCCTTCTCTCTTTAACCATTTTAAGAGTGTCTTCAGTCATCCATTGAGGTCTTTCTCTCGTTTTAATTAGAGGTATTGTCTTTTTGCATTCTTCCCTGATAATGTCTCTGACTTCACTCCATAGTTCTTCTGTTTCTCTATCAACTAAGTTTAAAGCCTCAAATCTGTTCCTTATTTGATCTCAATAGTCCTGGGATGTTATTTAAATTGTATTTTGGCATTGTGATCACTTTCTTGTTCTTCTTTAGCTTTACTCTGATTTTTGATTTTACCAGTTCATGATCTGTACCGCATTCTGCTCCTGGTCTTGTTTCGCAGAAAGTATGGAACTTCTCCATCTTCTGCTACCAATTATATAATCAGTTTGATTCCTATATTGACCATTTGGTGATGTCCACGTGTATAGTCGTCTTTTCGGTTGTTCAAAAAATGTGTTTGCAAGAAACAAATTATTGGATTCACAGAATTCAATAATTTATTTATTTATTTATTTATCTATTTATTTATCTATTTATTTATTGGGTTTATTAGTCGCCCATCTGGCTGGTTGTCCAGCTACTCTGGGCGACGTACAAAGCAAAAACATACAAAAACATCATAACATCAAGTACTGAAAATCTTTGTCCTGCTTCATTTCTGTCACCTAAGCCCCATTTCCCCACAATTCCTAGTTCTTCTCTGTTCCCTACTTTTGCATTCCACTCCCCCATGATTTTCAGAACATCTTGTTTTGGTGTGTGATCAATTTCTTCCTGTACTTCTGTGTAAAATCTTTCCAATTCCTCTTCTTCTGCGTTAGCCATTGGAGCATAGGCTTGGATGATGGTTATGTTAATAGGTTTCCTGTTAAATCTCATTGATATCACTCAGACCTTGCATTAGCTCTCCTAATGCAAGGAGAAGAGGGAATTAGCAAGAATCTCCTCCCTCCTCCCCCTTCCTCCTATTGGAGTCTGCTAGATCAGTAGCCCTTTTGCAAATGTCAATTGTAGAAGGGCAAGTCTGGATCTAACCCAATATATATTTAATATTTTGTCTGATTTCATAAGTTTAGCCTGATGACTCTAGGGAAATTATTCTCTGGGAGGATAATTTAGTGTGCATGTAAGGCCTGCTTAATCCATGTGAGAGCAATGGAATTTGGATCTCTGTATGACTCCTTTAGTGTAAACCACAAAGAATTTGAAAGAATGAGAGGCTTACAGCACTGTGGGGGTGTTCTCACACCACAGCATTCTGGCTTAAAAAGAATGTTTATTTTGTGCACTCATTTTGATTGATTAATGTCAAAGTGTGAACATGAATAGCACCACTGGAGACATGACCATAGTCTTCTGAGCAATTATTTATAATGGTTATTCCAAGGAACTGCTATGTGTGCAGATAAGGAATCTAGAAATGCTCCTATAGGCTAGGCCAGAAAGGAGAGGTACCACATGAACTTATATGTGTCTGGTCGGATGTAAGCTTCATAGAGTTTAGTGAGGCTTACCCCTAAGCAAATGGGTATAGAATTGCAAATGTAGTTTGTATACATATTGTGTGTGTGTGCGTGCGTGCGTGCTTGTGAGTGTGTGTGTTCATCTGCCCTAGAAGAAATCTTGTTTTGCTATAAATGAGTGGCAGACAAGAACTGAAATCTGGACACTTAAGCAATATATTATTTTATATTATTATAATTTTATATTATTTATTTATTTACTTACTTACTTCATTTGTTAGTCACCTAATACCAAGTGGTCTCCAGGTGACTTACAAAAGATTTTTTAAAAAAAACATACAGACGTTTAACAGAAAAATCATAGATAAAACACATACAATCAATAAAATCTAACACTGTATGTATATTATAGTATTATTTTAATAGCATATGTAGTTGCTTTATAATTTTGACTTTCAATATTTTTAACGCTTTCTAAATCGTTGTATTAATGCCACCTGTGACACACATGACTTCTGTTGAGATTTGAGATGTGTATGTGACACCATTAATTATCCAAAATTTCCCTCCTAACCTCTCTTCTCTCCCTTCTCAACACCCCCCCCCCGCAAAAAGAAACACCAAGGTTAGGGTTTCTCAAACTGAAAGTTCAGTTAATTGCACTGGGGTAGTTAAAATTAAATGGTTGGCCAACGTGCCTCTTTCTTTTTTTAACAAGAGTAAAACACAGTGCCAGCCCCTAAGAAAGGGACGTGGGAAGAGGGGTAGAACAGTGACAGGTTTATATTTTACATTTCTAATGTCCCAGTTTAAAAAGGTTTTCAGGTTGCAGGGCTGGGAGAGACTTCTGTCTAAAATCTTTGAAGGCTCAGGGTAGACAGTATAGGAAGCATGTACCAATGGTCTGACTTTGATCCAATTTGCCTGTGATGTTAAAGCCAAACCATGACTTAGGGCAAACGAGCAAACCAGTGGGTTACCAGAGCAAAGACTGCAGGTGCAGCACTCCTCTCCAGTTCTGTTGCTACCACACTACCTGGGGCTTAGCCGTACTTTGGCTTAGCATCATGTCCAAACGTTTGAAGCATCCTCTTTTTTCCTTCTCGTTTGGCAGTCAGGAAATGTCTTGAAGCATAAGATGAGTTCATTAAAAAAAATGGCCAGTGGACCTCTGTCTGTTACGATTCTTGATTTATGATACCATTTTAAGAACGCCAAACCCTGTTTTGAAGGCAAAAGGTGTTGGGAGACATTCACTTTGTAATCAGTGTTTGTTTTGCCTAATAGTCTGTTTCCCTTGGCCAAGACCATGCCAGGATGACTTTTGCTCAGAAACCATCAGCATCAAAGTGAACATTGAGAAATTGCTTTGTTAGAATATTCATAATCTGTGGAAGGTGTGGCCAGCTATCCTCCTACAATGAAGTCACTCTGCCACAGAGGGTTCTTGCTGACTTGAAACTCCTGGGAGCCCTCCTCTTTTCCACACCCAGATAAGTATTTCTGCCACATAGAAAGTGGGATTGAAGTTAGTCCTTTGTCATCAGTTGGCCTTTAGTGGACCTAACTTGGGATAGCTGTAGACGTTGACATGAAATTTGGCAGCCCCATATCCATTTTCATACAGAGGGCATATGAGCTTGAATCCAGTAATTGCATGATGAGAATAACTTCCGTTTGCACAACAGAACTTCCCCCTTTCTCTTCTCTCCCCCATGTGTCCCCCACACCCTTACAAATCTGCTCTGGTGGGTTGGTGGAAACCCTGGAGCAGATTTTGGGAGGTTGCAGGGAGAGGAGAGGATTGAGAAATTATTTTGAACAAGTGGAAGTTAGGGCGTGAGCGGAATGACTTTGTTGGGTACAACCCATGTAGGGCAAGCGGAAGTACACCTGCTGACCCTGACCTCTGTGCGTACATAAGCTCTGTGTGCACACCGTGTCGAAGAATGCTTGGAGACTGCAGACAACACATGTGAGCCCACTTCCCTTCTCACATTCATTGCACGCTGTTTCTAAACGTGTAGAGCAGCCTTTCCCAACCAGTGTGCCTCCAGATGCTGGACCACAACTCCCATCAGCCTCAGCCAGCATTGCTAATGGTCAGGAAAGATGGGAATTGTAGTCCAGCAACATCTGGAGGCACACTGGTTGGGAAAGGCTGGTGTAGAGAGAGGGCTTTTAGCCAAGCAGTGCATTGCATTACTCGGAATAACACTAAGCTGAGCTGTTTTTTGTTATCGTGGACTTTTATTTTATTTGACATAAAGCTAACAATATAGGGTTGTCACCAAGTACGTTCTACACAGAGTAGACCCATCGAAATTAATGGACATAAGTTAATTTCAGTGGGTCTGCTCTGAGTATATCTAACATCGGATACCACTCACAGTCAACAGAAAGGAATGCCTGTTACAATACAGCAAGATCACTAAAGAAATAAAGTCCCTGATTACAATCCTCAGTAGATCATGAGCATGCTTGTAGGACAACCAGGATTAAGCAGCCTAACGAGAAACTCATCAACTATTAATTGGATATATAAATTGTATAGCATATATAAGTTGTTGTTTATTAGATTTCTGTCCCACCCTTTCTCCCAGTAGGAGCCCAGGGCAGCATTATAGGCACCCGTACTTGATTTGAAATTGGTCAGAACCTTGAAGGTCTTCAACATGGGGAACCATAAGTGGAAACCATGCGGACTGTTTCTGTGCTTTAATATATTTTTTTTGCTTAAAAGCGTGTTTGCTCCTCTCCTTTTAAGACGAAGTCACTCCTTTTTAGTTCTGCTATGCTTGGTTTGGCTTTGGGCATTCAAGACGTTTGATTTGCCTTCCTGTAGAGCAGGGTAGAGGCTGCCTTTCTGCTATGTTCACATTTCAACAAGAGCTGTATGCAGACTAGGAACCATTGAATGTGGGCTGAATGGACTGGAGTGTCTGAATCCACAGCAGGCGGGCCCTTCCCAGGGGGTGTTTATAGGCCTCCAAAAAGAACTCAAGGAATGAATAATTGATTCACGTGATGCCACCTAGTGTTGCTTCAACCCAACAGATTTAGAGTCTGTGCTGGCTTGGAGGGTGTAACATTTAATCACAAGAGTGGCTCCTGACATTTGTCACTGCTTCAGAGCATTGATGTGCGCTACCTCTTTCTCCTGCCTCTTACGCTGAGAAAGCAGGATCATTCCCCTGTCCCTCCAAATAGACACAAATATTATAAAGGAAGGCTTTAAGAACATAAGAAGAGCCCTTCTGGATCAGGCTAAAGGCCCACCTAATCCAGTAGCCAACCAGATGCCTATAGAACAGCGGTTCCCAAACTTTTTTTCTCCATGGACCACTTAAAAATTGGGGATGGTCTTGCTGAACCACTTAATGGTTGTAATGCGCTGTGCTAGATGCTGTATAAATCTAATTGTATTTTTATGACTTATTTCTTATATATTTTATTGTATTACAATGTGCAGTTCATAGAATCCAAGTTGCAATGCAATAAAATGCAATATAAGAAATAAAAGCAGCAATAAAAACACCATTAAAAGTCAGTATGAATATTTAATAACGAGATGCCATGGACCACTTGAATGAAGCTCACAGACCACTGGTGGTCCAAGGACCACTGTTTGGGAACCCTTGCAATAGAAAGTCCATAAGCAGGATCTGAGTCCAGCAGCCCTCTCCTCACTTGTAATTTCCCAGCAACTTGTATTTAGAGGTATCATGTCTCCGACAGTGGAGAAAGAACATAGGCATTGTGGCTAGTAATAGCCCAGCACTGTTGCAAGCTATAGAACGAATAATTTTTTTAAAAAAAACCCTGAAAACTGGCAACTTGTTTGATTTACAGCGTGTTTGATTTACAGTTGAAGTATTGGTGTTGCTTGAGAATCCAGATACAGGAGGAGGATTGCAACACGAAAAAGAAAAGGGAGGGAGGGAGAGAAAGAGTAATAAATTATTCAAGTTCTCCTTTGCCCCTCTGGAAAATGTTCACCTCTCTGTGAGCGAGTGCCAGGCATGGACAATATTAAAATGGGGGGGAAGCTCAATATGTGAACTACATTTGCTTGAAATGAAAGGAGGGGATTATTACCCTCTTTCTAAAAATTTAAAAGAGCTCAATCCATGGTGCAAAGCTGGCAATTTTTAAAAAGGGGGGTAATGGGTTAGACACTCCCATAGTAAGCCCCCCCCTTCCCTCAAAACATCTTCAGTTCATCTCCTGCAAAATAGGTGGCAAATTGGGAATGGAAGTTTTAGCCCAGCCGTAGGTCAGGTATGCCAATTGGTTTTCTCCACATTTCCTTGCTCTCAGTTTGATGATTTGCAGCTTAAAGTGTGAATAGATTTTACGGAACAGCACCGAGTTTGAGGTGATGCGAAGTGTGTTCTGTCTGTGACGGCCCATGCACATGTACATATAAGCCATCTTTGCAGTTATCAAATGATAAACATGGGGCCAGAGCACGTGTTAAGTATTCCTTATATGGAAAGCACTTCTGTATGGGAAACACCCTGGAATCTATATGTAAATCTGTGTGCACTGATTGCACATTTGTGCTCAAATAACAGTAGTCATACGTGGCAATTCATAGCAGGTGGATAGTAGGATTCTAGCCCAACACTGTTTCCTATATGAAACTGGCTTCCATGCAGGACTCTCTCTCTCTCTCTCTCTCTCTCCCCTCCCCCTGTGTGTGTGTGTGTGTGTGTGTGTGTGTGTGAGAGAGAGAGAGAGAGACTTAATAAAGGTAAGTTCCAAACTAAGAAACAACCTCCAGTGTCCCTGGAAGGCAGAAAGCCATACTCCACACTTGTGCATAATTAGCTGTAGAAATTGGCACTCCTTCAACTTGCTACGATGGCTGTAAGCCATTTGTTTGGAATGGAATTTTAGCTAACAGTGTTGATAGACTACTTGGATTTTCTCATTAACAAGCAAAATAGTTTTGATAAATTGAATTCCTAACTTATGCAGCTGAGATTTAAAAAAAAAGAATGGTAAATGAAACATCATGGCAAAGAACCCAATCGAAACAATGCTTGCATTGCTATATTTTGTTTTGAGCATCTGTACTTCAGATCTTATCTTTCAGTGGGACAAAAATGGCTGATGAAAAGTAATGTGGCTGTGGTAATGATGCAGTCTGTAACATGTTAATGCCAAATCTCCAGGTCTTTTTTTAAAATTTGTTTAAACGGCTGTGCGATGCACCCCATTGTTGTAACAAACATTACTTGAGAACAGATCCAATTTGCAGGAATATCAGTACTAGTTCCTAGATAGAAGTACTCTATAGAATCAGTTATCTGTACCTGTTTGAACAAATGCATATTTTAAAAGTGATTTCAGAAGGCCCACATGCTGGGAAAATGTCCATTTATTTTCTTTATTTAATCCCCCTCATGTGAAGAAACCTCCATTTGAAGCAGGATATAAACAGCTACGACTCAAAGTTGCCATCAGCCACTTTTGTGATCATGGTGGCACTTTCTCCAGCTGCCCTATTTGTGGAAGAAGCCGATGGCTGCTGCCAGCTCAGTAAAAACTACAGCCCATTTCTCATGGAGATTTCTTAGTGCGTTCCCATATACAGCATGGATGCCTTGCATATAACGGGCTTGGTTCAGAAATGTGATCCAACCCATTGTCATAGTACCACAGGAAGGCTCTCTTTCCAGCCCAAAGATCTATTATTCTTGTATAGTATAGAGCTGGCTCTACCATTAGGCAAAGTGTGGCACTGGATACTGACAGGCAGGACAGCAGCCCCCACCCACCCTCACCATTCCCCTGAGTCTCCTAAGTTAGCCTGCCGTGCATCCTATAGACTAGCCTGCTGACTTCAGGTAGAGTGAAGAATGCTGTTGCATCACCAGCATTGAGGTAAGATTCAACTGCTAGTCCAGTTGGATTCTGTAGGTGGAAGGGGAGTGCTGGGGACATCTTCTCCTTCGCCGTAAGCCGCAAATTGTCTTGCACCCTGCCAAGCAGTACAAGTAATCATATTTGTCCCACTCAAATGAGCCTCAGAAGCATTCATAGCTCCACCTTATTTTTTATCCATTTGTTGTTAGTAGGACACTTAGGCTCTTGGGATTTCAGTGTATAGTGAAGTCTATCTTCTGCCCAACTGTTGGCTCTAACACATTAATTTCTTCTACAATTTTTTTTTGTTGATGGCTAATGCCATAATATACTTGGAGGACTAGAATGCCACACATACTCAGTTGTCCAGGCTTTATTCACATTGTGAGTTTCTCTGGAATTACATAAATATTAGCATTTTATTCCCCACAGTGTCACCTCATGAAAAAGAGACCAACGAAGGAAGCTATAATACTGCAGACTCACGATACCCATAAAACTGCCAAAATTATGAATCTAGAAGCTTTAAAGATAACTGAGGAATTTAATTAAGAAGTGAAGAACCACCCTGCTGAACCATACCAATGTTCTGTTCAGTCTAACTTTGGCCCAGTTTGCATTCCACAGTAACCATAGTTAATGGTTTACCGTGAATGCTCCTAGCTTGCTCACTCTGCTCTTCCTCAGCAACGCGTGGGAGACATCATAGAATCATAGAATAATAGAGTTGGAAGGGGCCTATAAGGCCATGGAGTCCAGCCCCTGCTGAATGCAGGGATCCAACTTAAAGCATTCCCAACAGGTGGCTGTCCAGCTGTCTCTTGAATGCCTCCAGTGCTGGGGAACCAATCTTGGCTACCGATCGTGGTTTGGAGTGAAACAAACTACAATCCCCAGTCCAGATGTAGGTTTAAGTTAGGGATCGTGCGCTAGCAGAGAGGAGCAATGCATTTCAGATCAGCACATTCATAGTTTACTGTGATGTGCAAATGAGGCCTTTCTGTTTCTGTCTACAGGAAGTTTACAAATAGGGCATGAAGGCAGTTTCCCCCCCCCCCCCCGTTGTTTTGAGAAGTGAGTCATGAGTCCATAACTGATAAATGCACCAACTAGCAGGACATAAATAGCATTGAATTCATTGAATAAAGTATGTGACTGCTAAACAAAACAAATTTTAAAAAAGAAGGGAAAAAACTAGAAGATATCTAAAAGGTCAGGCATATGTTGGGATGCTGGTCAGTTGATGTAAGTACTTGGCCACATAGACTCAAAAGGAGGGATGAAGTTAGCCCTTAAAAGAGGTTTATTAAATTTTTATTAATATATTATTAAGTGGCAGATATTGTCAAGAACAAAGCTGAGCACTGTCTAGTTTGTCCTAAAAGTGCTGAACGTCTGGTTGGATTGTGGCCCATGCGATTCATGGCTTGCAAAAGCATCAGAAGCTGAATCCATGCTGGCGTTGTGGAATCATGATGACAAATTGTGACAAAAATGTCTGTACCTTTTTCCCATGAGTGGAATGAACTGTAAACTATAGCTTTGGCACACTTTGGTAAAGTGTCTGCTTATGCTCTCTTTAAGTTATATAAGTTAAAGAGTTCTTTGTTTCTGTTAAGCTAGGGAAGCCATCTAATGCAATTATTATTATTTTTACTTCCTCAATATTATTTGGATAGGTTTTACTCATGTTTGATCTTCAGTGCGGAGATGCACTGAAGTTGGAAGACAAATTTATTAAGGGAGTTTTGGAAAGAGCATGTAAGATTGCTTTACATTATGCTGACACATGATTCTCTTTATATTGTGAGAGGCAACAAAATGCATTGGGTATCTAGAAATCTCTGCAGCTGTGATTGTGTTATGAATTACAGCATCTGGCTTTCTAGCAGAGGAATCTGTGTCTTAGTGCTGGGTATGTTAGCTTTTTTCTTTTTCCTTTCTTTCCATCAGCCTGCTTCCAGCATGTGTGGTTACAGAAAACTTTACAACTTCTCAAACAATTTCCAGAAAATAAGAATTCAGTACAGAATTTGTGTCTGGATTGGGCACAGTTGTTCAGTGGAGAAGGAACAATTAGGTGTGTGCAGTTTCAGAACAATTTTCATAGCAGGAGTTATGATCTCACCTGCTGGAGCAGTATCTTCTACTGTTATAAGCTAGTAGAGGTGTTGGCAGGACAGGTCTGGCCTGTTATTACACAATCCCTTTGTTAGGTAGGCTAGGCTCAGACAGTGATTGGCCCAACTTCACGTCTGATCAGAGATGTGGACCCAGGTCTCCCCCAGCTTTCATTTTTGGATTCTCCTTGGGGCTTGACTATGGGAGCTGTAATGATGAGCTCCTGCACTACACACCACTGACAGGGTATGGTTTTCAGGAATTACCGCAGCTCCTTTAATCCCCGAATCACTAAAAGATACTCCTTTTGCCTCTGCTTGAAGGAACGGTAAAGAGATTTGTCTGGATGGCTTGCAAAGAAGATTGGATAAATTCACAAAGCTACCAGTGGCTACTAGGCACAATGACTATGCTCTGCCACCACAGCCAGAGGCAGTGTGCTTCTGAACACCAGTTGCTGGAAACCGCAGGAGGGGAGAGTGTTCTTGTGCTCTTGTCCTGCTTGCAGGCTTCCCATAGGCATCCGGTTGGTCACTGTGAGAACTAGATGAACCATTGGCCAGATCCAGCCAGCTCTTCTTGTGTTCTTACAGTATGGCGCTTCAGAAATCTCTGCTCTCCACCCTTCCCTAGCAAGGATTCCAGGAAGATAGAAAAAAAGACTTGCCAGAAATCTCGTATATCTTAGCGCTTCTGTTTTTTTCAAGTACAAGCCTCTCGTGCACCATAGTAAACCAGTCTGGTGTTTAACAATTCGCCTGGTTGCAAGTGAATGAAATTCCATCCAGACGAGTGAGCAGGCTGTCAGAGGTGGGTCAGATTGCTCTCTCCATGCCTGCTTGGTTTCCATGCTAGCCGCAGAGGAATAAAAGACCTTTCCTCCATGATCAGCATGGTAACACAGGCTACTAGCCTCTTAGCAGGCTCCTAACATTTTGGCAGATGAGTAAATTTTGTAGGCTTAGTTACAAGGCTGTAGTAAACCACTTTTGAAATGGAGTGGGTTTTCAAATGTTATTGCTATTTATTATTGATTACATTTATATCCAACCCTTCCTCCAAAAAGGACTCCAGGGTGGTAAACACGGTTGATAAAAATCAATGCTTTAAATATATATATATATATATATATATATATATATATATATATATATATATATATATATATATATAAATTTTAAATTTTAAATTTAAATCAAATTTTTTGATTTGAATCAGATTTCAAAATTTTCTTAAAGTAAAAAAAAGAGCCGAAGTCAAAGATATCATCATGAATACTAATGATACAACTTCTAATTGTATTCTATGAATATGTTAACAGCAGTTTGTGGAGATGGGAAATAACGTTATCAGTCCTATTCTGCAGATGGTGGACATGAAGTGCATGTGCTCTTTCTTTCAAGACCTTGCCTCCTTCTCAGTGCAAAGATAGAGAAGGTCAATGAATAGAGAATTTGGGGAGATGGAGTATATCTGAACAAGGAAGAGACCACTGAAGTGGTATTCCAGCTCTTAGTAGCAGTAGAGAGAATTTATTCTTCTTTTGGACTAATTCATTCTAAATTGAGAAATAAGTTGAGAACTGAAAAAGCAGGAAAGCATGTATTTCTTTTCCAGACAATGAACAAGGAAGACAAAGGTGAAGAAGAAGACTGAGTTAACTGTACCACCCAATAGTTTAAGTTTCTCATGTTGACTTGGTTGAAAATGCCTAAATTTTAATTTTAAAGAACTTTACATTTATCTAAAAACTGGAATAGTTAACCATTCAAAACTCCATCTGCCTGTTTTGTTAATGTTGTTATTTGTTGAAGAAGAAAACTAACCAGAAGAATAAACAATCTTATTAGTACAATTTAAAAGTCTGTTTGGTGGTGGTGATTCTGGCACATCGTGACAAAAATAACATGATTAATTGAACAGTTTGAGCTGGTTCATCTCTTGAATGACTTCACAAGTTCATTCTGCTTTAGTACTAACAGGGCCAATGCCAGGCATGACTGGGCCTTTGGGCACCAGCCTGCCTCGGGCCTGTGGCACCTGCACGCTTGCTCCACCTACCTCTCCCATTGCTGTGAATGCTGTGCGCACATGCCTTCCATCAAACAAGATGATGTCGGGGACTTCCTTAAGGGACTAACATCCCCACTACCATCTTGATTGATGGCACGCGTGTGCACTATCCTATGTATGCACATGCCTGCCATCAACCAAGATGGCGCCAGGGAAGCCCTCAGTGTCATCTTGTTTGATGGTAGACATGCGCGCACAGCATTCACAGCAACGGGAGAGGTAGGTGGGCATGCATGTGGGCTTATTGAAGCCTGCATGGTCTGTATGGGGGGGGGTGCCTGAGAGCTCCCTCTCTGTGATCTGCAACAAGGTTGGGAATCGATGCTGCCACAGAATGGGAGCGCTACCCTCCCACCCTAAGGAGGGACCCCTCTGGGCCACAGACGGCCTTGGCCAAGGCCCTCTGGCACCGGCCCTGAGTACTAAAATGACCAAATTGTCATCCCATTTTTTGATGAAAATGAATCTGAAAACAATTCAGAATAACTGCTTAGTGTGTACCTACCTTCTAATGAAACCTACATCTCTGAATATGTTTTAATGTTATATTAAACAATGAACTTCTACTAAAAATGATGATTAAATAGAATCCTCCTCACTAGTGATTTAAACTGTGATTTAAATAATTAAAATTAATGATAAGTGATTTCAATCATAATTTCAATTAATTTGATTTAAATCAATCACCCTGGCAGCAAATAAGTGATAAAACAATTAAAACATATTTAAAATGTAAAATTTGTCATGAAAACATCTTAAAATCATTTAAAAACCATTCCAATACAGATGCAGACAGGTAAATATGGTTTGTGACATGGCATTGGGGATGGGATTAATGTTCAAGGGAAGGGGAATCAAAGTAACTTTTTGGATCCAAGTCATTTTCATCCTAAGTGTCCGTCATTTCTTTTCAGAAGCCTGCCTATATAACTATTTCATCCCATTGTTGTGTGTGGCTCTCAACTTCTTATTCCCCATTCTAGTGGAGGCTGGTGGCTCCATTGTCAGTGGGTGGTGAATCCGCTCTGGGTTTTAGTCTGAACTTTCAAGGAGTTCTTCAAGCTGAAAGCACCCTAGACAGCTCCTTGAAAATTCAGACTAAAATCTGGAGCAGATTCACTGCCCCACTGACATCGGAGCCACCAATTTCCACTGCCCAGTGGTTTAATAAATAATTACTCTCCTCATCCAAAATCTGCAAACACACAGTTGTTTTGAAATGTATATATTAAACAATAATGGAAGTATATACAGTTTCATTCAGAGCCAAGCAGTCCTCGGCATATTGCATTGCAACCACAGAAGAAATGCCCCGTGTTTTGGTATGCCAAGCAAAAGTGTAGCAGGTTCTCATTGTGGCCATTACCTTGCTTAGTGATGTAGGTGTGTCTTGGTGAAGTTGCTTCAGCATTTAAGTACTTTACACTGAATCCAGAATACTGACAGTTTGCTGACACTCCTTGAATTCCTTGCTTCAGAAATGCTATGCAGGAATAGATGGAGCTGTGCCAGAGTAAAAGCAGTTTGAGAGTTGTGTTCTCAGCCTTGGGATTTCAGTCTCTAGCAATGGATTATTGTGAAATACCAGTGTAGATCCAGTGTAATTTTGCTAGTGCGCTCTTCTGTGGAAGTCAGCCTAAGGTAGCATTGGGTGTTCATTTAATAGCAAGTGTGGACCACCATACCTGTATTGTGGAATGACTGGACTCCTACAGTTTGGATTCCCAAATCCACTGTTTTAGGCATGCACGCCCTGATTCAGAGATTAGTGTGCGCAACTGTGGACTGCTCAGGAGGTGCTCCGTGTTTTGATCTGTGCCTGCCTAGATCATATGCTACAGACTAAAACAAGCTGAGCTGAACATGCTAGACTGACACTGTCATTTTTGGCTGTGTTCATTACCTGTCTGGGAGGAACAGAGGGCCTGAAGCAAAACCCAATGCCCTCTGCTCCTGCAGGGAAGGAGATCCTAGATTCAGCTCCCTCCCCATTTGTTCCATTTGACAGCACTGCCCATCTGGCCAGCACTGTAGAAACATAAGGAAGCTGCCTTTTACCAGTCAGACTATTTGTCCATCCAGCTTAGTAATGTCTGCAGTAGCCTCCACCAACCTGATGCCCTCCAGGCATTGTTGCACTGCAACTCCCATCAGCCCCAACCAATATGGTCAAAGGTCAGGGATGATGGACACTGTAGTCCAGCAATATCTGGAGGGCACCAGGTTGGGGAAGGCTAGTCTACACCAATAGGCAGTTTCCTACTACCTGCTGCCTAATCATCCTTTTGACTGGAGATGTCAGGGATTGAAGCTGGCATCTTCTGCATGCAAAAGCAAGTGCTCTGCCACTTTGCTGTGGTCCTGCCCTACACATTGAACTGAACTGAAGCCTGCATCATATCTTGGGTCTCTGGGTCCTGAGGGATCAAATGCAGGGATTCAGTCTGTATTCTGGCCAAATGGAGGGACATCAGAAAGAACTGCCATAGAAACAAAATAACGATACGGCCTAAGTGCTTTGGGGTTACGTTTGCTCACAACGAAGAGAGTCAGTCCTGGCTGCTTCTTTTGCGAGCTACACAGTGCCTTTACTTCACCCACTCCCAACATGACAGGACCAGGCCTAACAAATTCCCAGTGTAGTGTTGGTAGCCATGTATGCAACCCCAAGTGCTGAGTGCAGAATTCCTGTTCCTAAAAGATGGCACACAGCACCCCCCCTTTTCTGCAGATTTCTCTGCCTGGCACGGCTACTAATCTAGGAACCTCTGATTCAACATGGGCCCTCTTAAAAACAGAATAATTTTGGTTATATCTTCCAAATCAATCCATTTTAACGGGCCCAGTCCAAATCAGATATGTGAAGAGCCACCCATTGGTTTCTAATCTCAAAGCTGGTTTTCTAATCATTGTTGCTTTGGAGAAGACCCTCGTAAATGTTGAATCAATCTGCTTAATTCAAACCTGAAGTCCAAATAAGTGACAACCCCCGTATTGTTTTGTGTCCTCTCTCTTTCCTCTAACCCGCTGTGTATTTTGAACCATGATGTCACAATTTTGAACTTTTGGGGTTAGTTCTAGATCCTGGTCATCAAATGATATAGCTGGTGAGAGGGAGATTTGTTCCTTCTATTAATTCCGGAGAGAGAAGGGAGCTTTTCCTTGAAAAATCTATTGGTCACATAGAGCTTCAGATTCTGATGCAAAATACTATTTCATGTATATACCAGGGATGGCTCATCATCATCATCATCATCACCTTCGCCTCCAGGAGGCCCCAAGGCTCAGGGTGAGCCACCCTTTGTATATACAGTTGATAAAATACTGCTAAATCATATACTCCTGCCATGTCAATCTATATACATCTAATAACACAACAATGAATGGCTGTTGCAATCTACGGTCAGAACATCAATGTCAGCAACTTATTACTGTGGTTCCTTAGCGGGCAAAGAAGCAAACTAACAGTATATTTCCAATCTATATGTTCTCATAAGAATATGAAACTTGTAGAAATAACTCTTCATTCCTCAGTGGAAATCAGTCTCTTCCAGCAGTGTGATCCATCCATATATCAGTGCCTTGATGTAGTGTAGATGTAGCGTTATGTTGATGTAGACCTTCCTCTTTCAACAAGCCTTTTAAGTAGAGACTTTATCCCACTCTGCGTCTGTGTTGGAATTACTTTTGAAGATATTTTTAAAGCTTTTTTTTTTAAAAAAAAGTTTTTAAAGATGTTTTAATATGTTTTAAAGTCTGTTTTTAAGATGTTTTAGAGTGCTTTTAGTGTTCTCTTTGCTGCCCTGGGATCCTTCTGGAAGGGCAGGATATACATTTAAAGAGTAAATAAATAATAATAATAATAGTGTCTGAAAGGCATGATTTCAAATACCCAATGAAAAGTCTTTCTATCATCCCATTTCCACATTATGAATATCCAGAAGTCAGTGCAGTAAACACAGAACATTTCCATGAAACCACATGACTGAAGACAAGTCCCCCGAGGGCAGCTCCACACTTTGCCTGCAACAGTTGCATCTGCCACATAAAACTAGCGTGACCGGTATTTCTCCTGACAGACCTGTTAAAGTGTAGATGACATACCAGCACTTTTTTAATTGTAAATTTTATTGAAGTTTTACAATATACAAATCTCTGAGCACAAAGTCTAAATTTACAATAATCAATAAGACATATACAAAGAAATAAAGATGCACAAAGCAAAACAATCACAATCAAACACATAAAATCAAAATTGAAAAATAAAATAATTTTTGTAAAGAAAAGAGGACATTCAAGAACCCAGGTAGATCAAACACACATGAAAAATTACCTAAGTTCAACACCTATTCAGATCAGATCAGTACCCAATAATACTGTTATCATTTTTCAAATTGTACAAGAAACAGTATACATGGAAACATAGAAGACCAGAATACAACCAGTACAATTAAATCCGCACCTGTAAAAATTAAAAAATGTTGTTGTTGTTGTTGTTGTTGTTGTTGGTAGTAGTAGTAGTAGTAGTAGTAGTAGTTATTTTAGGGCAGCCCACAAGCACAAAATCCTTTAAATATAACATAAACTAACCAAACATGTCCTTCCACAGAGAATAATGGGCTGAAGGTGGAGAGCACCTTTAAACACCCACATGAATGCAGCCAGGTTTGCCAGGTGTATGTACACACGTGTTGAGTGATGCTGGCATGTTGTCTGCCCTTTACATGCTTGCAGCAGGAAACACAACTTTATCTATGGAGCCCACCCTGATTCTTTTGCAGCCCATTCCCACAGATGCACCTGCAAGAGAAGAGCTATACTGGCACGTAATGGAGGCATGAGCTATTTAATATCCTATTCCTAGTCAGCATTCTATGCTTTCTGGCAGTCTAACATTTTCAGTTTCAGTCCTTTGTTTAGCGTGCTTTCCTCTGTCATTTGTGATACATGAGCAAATGGACTCTCTTGGGGTAGTGATGCACAGTCGCATTACTATGCTAAGTGTTTCACGTGTGGCATACCACTGGGTGTCAAATGAGATGTGCATGGTTTGTGTTTTGTTCTTTTAATCTTAGTTTTGTGGCTGCCACGCTGCGCCATTGCTGGGGATGATTCTAGTAGGGGAAAAACGCTTTCGGTGTGAAAAAGTTATACTGAGGGCCTCCACTCCCTTGTATTCTCATCACCCCACCCACCTCATGCTGGCACAAAAACTCTTTTCCTCCCATAGCAGATCCATGCTGCAGTTGAACCACAGCTGTATTAAAAACTGCTTGTAAATGCCCTGGGATCCCAGATAATTTGCTGCACCAGAGAAACACCCCAGCATATGATCTTGTCCTTTCTTTGCCTTGTCCTAACAGTACTGGTCCTTCTGGAAATTACGAACCATTTATAGGAATGAGGGAGGGATTCGGTTTAGTTCACCCTTTAATGCATGCATGCCTACTCAGCATTTCCTGAAACAACATGGGAACGGAATACAATTATCCTTTGAAATTTGCAATTATCTGAATTTTGCAGTGCAGTTCTCCAACCCCCCTCCCAAAAACGGGAAGGGGGTACAAAAATGTGTATATTGGGTATATGTGCAGGAAAATGCGTATATTTGTGAAAGTAACTTACAAAATATGTTATATTAGGGGACATTCCTTGCAGAAATGTGTATGTTAGAACTGTGCACTAAAATGCTGAATTTTTCTGAGGACTTTTTTTGTTTTGTTAGTTAAATTGCAACCTGATGCAAAAACATGGCAAACAGGATTTAAGATTGGGGAAATGAGAAACTAAGAGAATCTGAAAGTGACAGATTTGTGCATCCCTGGCCATTTTACACATTACATGGAAACAAACCCAGGTTTTGTCATGGAGTATACAGGGAGCAAGTCCCTGCTGGCTGACAAATGTATTGGTACGATGCACATGTTTGAATATACCTTTGGTGCCTTCACTTTTTCTGTGAATATTCGTTAAAAAATGTTTTTCAAGTCTCAAGTTTCCACCTAAAACAAAAGTAACATGGGAAGTGTCCTATACCTAATTTTGTAGTCAAAAAATTAATTTTAATCTCTCTTTTTTTGGTAGTATTTGCTGTCAGTTAAGGATATTGTTTATGAGTGGTGAGTTTTGCCTATGCTATCAAGTGGGGTCCATGTAGCAGATGCACTTTTTTGAAATTACATATGCTACTTGAAGGACAATAACATTACTGAACGGTAGTCCTAGTTTGTAAGAGTGGACTAAATTGCTAGTGTAAAAAGCAGGTTCAATGGATAGTGGTGAATGCATTTCATAAAATACATTGCTTTTGGTCGCTCTGTACCTAACATTAACTGTACAGAGCTGTCAAATATATGACTGTTTCTTTTTGTGAATGAAGAAAACTGCAGGGTTGAGAGCTTTATTTTTTTTAAGAACCCAGGAAGATCTTCAGAGATTTTTAATCTGTTTTTCTGAGTCTTATGCTACATCATTAAAAACAGTAACCCCTATTCGGATAACACATAAATAAGGCCAAGGAATAGGATTCTACCCCCACCCTGTAACAGTTTCTAGACATTCTAGCTAAATGGCATGTACAACCACTGTGATATTTTGAACAGCATTCTTATATGCATTTCTTTTATGAATGATTTAGAAATACTAAATAATTGTTCATTTACAGCTTCTGTTTGAGTTGTGCCTTTGACTTAAATAGACAGTGCCAGCTGTATAAAGCACTGTTCAATGTTATATTTAAAGAAAGAGCTACAAGTCAGGAGTTTGTAATACTGGTATTTTGAAATCTTGCTTGTTTAAACATATACTTTAGAGTGCACATTTTTGAAAAGCAATGATTAGATCTAGCATCCAAACAAACTGGGATGCTTACAAACTTTGTCCATTACCTAGCAGTTGAAAAACTGTTGGGCTTATAATGTAAGATCTGCGGATGGCATTAAGCCATTGTGAGGTTTGAGTGTTTTTACAGGAAAAGCAAAACAGTACTCTCCAGCAGTCAATCTCAAATCAGATGCTTTGAGAGGAACATTTCCCACATTGTTTCGTCTGCTATAGAAGCTCCTACACATTGGAGAGGATTCTAGAACACATTCTAGGGCAGTGGACCCTCAACTTTTTTCTCCCCATAGACCACTTGAAAATTGCTGAGGGTCTGGGTGGACTATTTAATGTTCTTATGCTGTGCTAGATGCTGTATGGTTTTTAATTGGATTTTAACAGACATGCTGCAGGCCACCTGAATAAAGCTCACGGACCTTTGTGGTCCATGGGCCACAGTTTGGGAATCCCTGTTCTAGGGTTTAAACCCAGTTAATGCAGGCCTTATTGGGCCAAGAGTGAAGAGAGAATATGCCTAAGACTCCTTATCAAGATGAATGGAGAATATGTGTGAATAGAAAATGCCCGAGACTCCCAAGCCCCTGCCCATTGCAAGGTCTTTGCCTGGCACCAAAATGGCAAGCTCCCTTTCTGGGCCTCTGGGTTCTCTAAGTGATCATCTCACCCTCCTTCCTTGACGCAAGTGTTGTTTTAACCTCTTCTCGCTCCAGTGCTTCTTTATGTAGCGGCTGCAGTGGTTCTTCAGGAACTGAGGGGGGAGCCACAACCCATTGAATGCACATACTGCGGTGGGGGTAGGCTACCTGCCAAAAGTCTTTTGCCTAGTTCTAGAAAATATTGAATGTTGCCCCATGCGGGCGCAGAACCTGTATGTGCAACTGCATAGATGACCTCTCAAGCAACCACTTTGCAGCTAAGCAAAATCTGGTTTTGCATGAAAACTATTGCTTTATAGTGTATTGAAGGTGAAAGTACTTTGGTAGGATGAGGTGAGATAGAGATGAAAGCCAGTGTGGTGTAGTGGTTTGAGTGTTGGACTGAGACCCAGGAGGTGGGGATTCAAATTTCCATTTAGCCATGAAGCTCACCGGATGACCTTGGAGCCAGTCACCATCTCTCAGCCTATCCTACCTCACCAGGTTATTGTGAGGATATAATCACAAGGGGCAGGGGAACCATGTATGTCACTTCAAGCCCCTTGGAGAAAAAGCATAAATGGAATGAATGAATTGATGGCATGTTCAGATGCCTGCAGTTTGGGGCCTGAGTGCCATTGTTGGAGCGATTCTGATCTCGTACACTGCACTGCTTCCTTCCTGAGAGTGGGTCTACCTAAGCATATGAGCTTGTCCTTGCTCCAGGGCCTGCTCCACGTTTGAGGGAGCTTTGGGCAAAGAGCCCTGTGGTGGGGCCCCTCTGGCATAGTAGTGATGGTAGTACTGTGCTAATGGTGAATAAGAGCTGCCATTTAACTTTCACAGTACCTTAGAACTCCAAGCATATGGTGATTCCAAGGCCTTCTGGGAAATTTAAATAGTAGTTTGAGGCCCTAGCCACATAGTATGGAAGGCCCAGGGCTGGTCTCACTGCTGACAGACCCTCTCTGAGCCCTGGCAGCTGCTCTAGAATGCCAGGTGCTGATTTCGGGCCTGTCTTGCTCAGCGTATCCAAGTCAACAGCTAACAAACAGAAAGGGTGGGTAAATTAAGCTGAGTCAAGGGGAAAGGTTGTGGTTGTGGGACAGCTTTATCATCATCTTTTCAAAGGCATATATGAGAAAACCATTCTCCGCTCTTCCTTTTCCATGCGCACAGACACCATCTTGGGCTGTGTTTTTCTCCTTGCTGTAGAGGCAACCTTATTTTAAGCAGGGTACTGGAGCTGATGGCATATCCCAAAATATCACGTCTCTTTTTTCCTCACTTTTCAACAGTTTTGCTGGCTTAAAGGACTGACACCCGTGCAGTTTTCTCCAAGAATTCTTGCTTAACAACGTAACACTCAGTTTAATCTGTGGCTGGGCAAAGGCCCAGAGATGATATCAACTTGTAGCCCTCATTGAAATAAGATTCATCATTCCTTGTGGCTGCTACCATGTTAGTGCTCTTGGGTCAGGCAAACCCTTTGCTCTTTTGTGTGTGCATGCGTTGGGTGTGTGCGTGCGTTGCCTATTTTCCCCAGAAACAATCTTCTTGTAATTAGCAGCTTTCTCTTCCCACTTTGCCTGCACTTCAAGGACTCAGATGAATTTTTGTATCTCAATTTTAATGGCAGATTCAAATAGATCACAGAAAATATAGCCAAGTTCCTCAGTCACAACTGGCTCACAATTAGTAAAGGGAAGATGAGATCTGAGTCAAAATTGTGTGTGTGTGTGTGGAAAAAAACCTATTTTGTGGTCTTCATAACTGTATACTGTATTTGATGGTTATATCCAAATAAACAGAATGACAACCACATTGGCAGTTACGGTGCTCTCTGTTTTCAAGAAACTTATGCCATTATATCCTCATTGTCATAATACGTGAGAAGGTTTCCCAAAGAGAAGCACAAAAGCTTCATTGTGTAGTGCTCCACAGGAGACAGTGTTTCTAAGCGTGTTCATGTTTTGGGGAGGGTAGGAACCAGCAAAGTGGAGATGACCCAGCATGTCAACTTAATACAGCTGGCAGTTTGTGCCTATCTTTTACCTTTCCTACCAGTTAAGAACATAAGAAGAGCCTGGATCCGCACAAAGGCCTATCCTCCTGTCCTCGTAGCAGCCATCCAGATGCCTATGGGAAGCCTGCAAGCAGGACCTGAGTGCAACAGCACTTTCCCCACTTGCACCCCCCATCAGCTGGTATTGAAAGGCCTCCAACACTCCAGTGTTGATCCAGTTTAAACTCCAGTTTTAGTCATCATGGATAGGAACCGTGATAGCCTTTACCGCCCTGAAGTGGCTTCCTTGTGTGGCTTGGGCAGGGGCTCTGCTAAGGTTCTCTAACAATCAAGAATGTATTAGCAAGCAGACTGGTGTGAGCCACATCTTTGCCAGTCACCTCAGGAATTCTGATTCGTTTTGTGAAGAGAGGCTGTACAAGGACAACTGTATGAGCCCTTCTTTACTTTGCCAATGGGCTGCGACAGCAGCAGCTGCAAAAGTCTTTTGTCCCTGCAAGAAACGAAGGGGCACCAGATTGTGTGGTTTTCCTGCACAGCGAGTATCAGATGTGGAAGATGCTTGAAGATGTGTTGTGTCTGACGGACACGTGTGTGTCTTTTTCAGCGCTCTGAGAAGCCCAGATTAGCAGCAGCTTCCCTGCACAAGTTTTATTGACAGGGCGCCATCTGTGCACATGGCACTTTGCAAAGAATGAGAGGACAGACCCCTGTTCTGAGAGCAATAGTCAATGACATGGTGGGGTGGTGCCGCTCACCTGACCTGGGGGTGGAATCATAGAACTGTAGAGTTGGAAGGGGCATATAAGGTTATCGAGTCCAGCCTCCTGCTCAACGCAGGAATCCAAGTTAAAGCATACCCAACAGGTGGTCACCCAGCTGCCTCTTAAATCCCTCCAGTGTTGGAGAGCCCACCACCTCCCTAGGTAGTTGGCTCCATTGTTGTACCGCTCTAACAAGTAGGAAGTTTTTCCTGATGTTAAGTTGAAATCTGGCTTCCTGTAACTTCAGCCTATTATTCCATGTCCTCACTCTGGGATGATCGAGAAGAGATCCTGGTTGTGTGGCAAACTTTCAAGTACTTGAACAGTGCTATCAGCTCACAGTCTTCTCTTCTCAAGGCTAAACATGCCCAGTTCTTTCAGTCTCTCCTCATAGGGCTTGGTTTCCAGTCCCCTGATCATCCTTGTTGCCCACCTCTGAACCTGTTCCAGTTTGTCTTCATCCTTCTTAAAGTGTAGTGTCAAGAACTGAGGCCTAACCAGTGCAGAAAGAGGGGAACTAATATTTCACACAATTTGGAAACTATACCTCTATTAATGCAGCCTAAAATAGCATTTGCCTTTTTTACAGCCACATCACACTGTTGGCACATATTCAGCTTGTGATGAGCAACAATCCCAAGATGCCGCCCTGGGCTCCTGCTGGGAGGAAGGGCAGGATATAAATCAAATAATAATGAATAATGAATAAGATCCTTCTCACATGTAGTATTGCTGAGCCAAGTATCTTCCATCTTATAACTGTGCATTTGGTTTCTTTTTCCTAGTTGTAGAACTTTGCGCTTATCCATTAGTTGTGTCACTACTGCTTACGGGGGGGGGGAAGGGGGAGGGAGGTTTGTGTGGTGCAGAGGCACTGGTGGAGCCAATCCAGTGCTCCTACCAGTGCGTTTGCCCCACATCTTCCTCCCCACCACTTTGCCCTCGATAAGCAGCAGCAACATGACTGACTAGAGGGCAGGAGAGCAGTGCCACCCCACCGCACTGTTCACTACTGTTGAAACTCTTGGGATCCTATGTACTAACACAGAGGTACCCAGTAGGGTTGCCAGGTTCAGTGCCTGAGATCCTGTATCTTTAGGAGAAGAGAAAGTCAGCCAACTGTTGTGAACCACCCAGAGAGCTTCGGCTATGGGGCAGTATAGAAATTTAATAAATAATAAATAAATAAGTGCAGGTGTTCTTGCAAGATTGTAATGGGAAAAACCAGAAGGTGGAATTCTCCCTTCCCCTGGCACAACTTTTAAAGATACAGAAGCCCTCGTGGAGGCTGGGCCTGGCAACCAAGAGGTCTTCTGTATCTTTAAAAGTTGTGTAGGGGGGAGAATCCCACCTTGTGGTTTTCCCCATTACAGTATTGCAAGAACACCTGCACTTGGCTGACTTTCTCTTCTCCTAAAGATACAGGATCAGTCTCAGGCACTGAACCTGGCAACCCTAGTACCCAGCATGATGCTCTGCAACGTGGTGCTCTCCAGAATTCCCATCAACCCTGAGCATTTTCTTTCCTGACTGAAGCTGATGGGAGTTGGAGTCCAACAACATCTGGAGGGACCATGGTGGCTGCCAGCACACTCATTTTCTGAGTACTGGTTATATAGCCAAAACAGCATCATCCATGCACAAGATGGGGGTATCAGCAGGGCTCAGGAAAACCCCAAGGTTTGCAGAATTAAAAAACAAACTATTGGGGGGAGGGAATCTAAGAGAAGGGGCAAAGTAGCCCAGTGAAGACTGAGCATACTCAGTGGTCATGAAATGGTGACTGACGATTGGGGGGAGGACAGGAGGAGGTAGGGATGGAGTATCTTGGAAAAGGGCCATCACTGGCTGGCTAGAAGCCTAAACAGGAGCCCTCCGCAGTGCAACATTTTGTTGCAGGTCCCACTTGTCAACAAATTAACACTGGGGAGGCAATCTGATCATATACCTGATTATTTAAATTACATGTCGTTAGGCTCACTGAAAGAAGGATAGTCAGACTTCATGGCAGGTGTTAAGAGATTGTGACAAAGGCTTGATGGAAAAGGTGGGTTTGGAAGAGAGATTTGAAGGATGTAAAAAACAAAGAACATGGCAACATGGAGGTGTTCTGAAGTATGCCTGCCCACTTGAGCTTGAGCCCACTGTTGAGGGATTGTGAGTGGGCTGTGGGGAGTGAGCACACATTCCTCTGGTCCTCTCCCAGTTTCTTACCCATAGTTAAGAAAGCACTAGCATCATGACCTTTCCACTGGCCCACAGCGAATGAGACCTGTGCGCGGACATTCTGTGCAACGATGGTCTGTGCATGGCTTTGAGGCTTTTTCAGTCTCGGCATCTGAAGCAGCCCTGTAAGATAGGACCTGGTCAGCAGTTGCGTACCTGGGGGATTCACATCTGCCCCGATTATTACCATTCCGTGGGTGCAGACAAGTGCTCATAATAGAAAATGCCATTAAAGCCTTGAACTTCTTGTCAGGTCACAGGATAAACGATGTTTTCTTTCTTTTCTGCATGTTATCCTAATCCAGCTATTATGTGATAATGAAATGTTTGTGGGTTTTAAGCCTAATTATTAAAGATGAAATACAGCTGACAAGGATTTAATAGAGCCATTGCAAGGTAACTTGTCTGGCATTAGGTGGTTTGTAGTGTTGTTCCATGCCCCAATCTACTAGCCAATTGCCCAACAGAAGTGTCTTGCATTGGATGCCTCTGCTATCTCTATCTCTTGATTGATTGATTGATTGATTGATTGAATGAATGATTGACAGACAGACAGACAGACAGACAGACAGACAGACAGATAGATAGATAGATAGATAGATAGATATTGCATGGACACTCTTAATCTAGCCAGTCCTCCAGATAAGCATGTTGTGTTGGATGCCCCTACATTGTGTATGTGTGTGTGAGAGAGAGACAGACAGACACTTTTATCTTCAGCTAGCTATCCTGCTTTTCCAAACCTGCAGCAAACACAGCTGAGCCGTAAAGCCCTGAGGAAAACACCTAGATGCTTCTTTCTTTCTTTCTTTCTTTCTTTCTTTCTTTCTTTCTTTCTTTCTTTCTTTCTTTCTTTCTTTCTTTCTTTCTTTCTTCTCAGTATCCTTCAAATGGAAGCCAAGTCATCCCCGAAACAATAACCCTTTTTTCAGATCCCTGATTCAAAGTACTTTTGTGGGATTCAGTGTCATCGGAGACAAATATCGCAGGTAGCTGGGCTGGTCCATTAGGGGAAAGAACCTAAAGCAGAAGTGGTTCTCTAGCTTGCTTTATCAAGTAGCGAGCAAGCATTCAAATTCCACAGAACCCTTTCTCAGTATGTTTTGTGAAACCAAACAGAATAAAAAGACCTGGGATAGATGCTTCAGGAGATAATGGAAAAGACGCCTAGTCTGCAGTTTGTAACAACTGTGTAGCCACAGGTGCTTCCATAACAGGTGGCATTTTAAAAAGGATTACACAGATTTACAGATAGATCTGTTTAGCTATTAGCCAAGGTAAAATTGTATAGACTCTCCACGTTCAGAGGTAATGCAACCAGATCTGATAGCCAGATGCTATGGACAAAAACACAGGTGTGCCATCCCAGCCATATGAATTTGATCGTTTGAGCCAGTGTGGCGTAGTGGTTGGGGTGTTGGGATAAGAGTTGAGAGAGATTCGTATGTGGGAGAGATTCTTATTCCCACTCAGCCATGAAGTTCCCTAGGTGACCTTGGGCCAGGCACCATCTCTCAGCTGCCTCGTAGGATAAACTAGGAGCTGGGAGAGAGAACCATGTATGACCCCCTTGCAGGGCCAGCCCAAGACATTTGCCTGCCTGCTGTGAAGAACGAGATGGCGTCCTTCCCCATTCCATGTACAGAAGCTGACTGGGCAGCTGATCTTTCTTCCAACACTGGCAATGGGATAATGTCCTCCACTGCACCTGGGCTAACAAGTGAGATTAGGGGGTGCAGGGCAGGCCATGTGGTATCTACAGTTCTGTCCTCTGACAAAGAGGAATGGCTGGAACAGTGGTGGCCAGCACGCATTGGGATTGGTACAGTGGAAGGCAAGGAAATCAATCGTAGATGGAGCCAGAGCCAGTGACAGGCAGAGCCAACTCAGCCTAGTTCTGTCCCCATCTTCCTTCCTGCTGAGCTCTCTACAAGGAGCAACACTGAGATGAAGGAGGAGGAGGCCGACAGTCAGGAACACCTCCTGGACTGGATATAAGTAAGAAGGCAGACAGGTGGTGGCTGGCTGGCTGAAGGCAGACTGAGGTTAGCAGAGAAGGGGCGGATTTGCGCTAGTGGATCCATCTCTAGAGGGTTCAGTAGGAACAGCCAGGAGGCTGCCACCACTTCACTCTAGCATTTGCCACCGGCAGTTGCCTTGTGCCTAATGATAGTGCTGGCCCTGCCATCTCGAGCTCCTTGGAGGACAGATCAGTGTAATAAAGAATATGGATTTGTCTGGCCTCTGTGATAATTTGCTAAGAGGCCTGTTCCAGGCCTTCCTCCCTGTGCCATCTGTGTTGTGGTGGGTAGGCACAATCAATGGGACCTTTTCTGCTTTGGCACCCAGATTGCAAAATGCCTGCAGGCTGAGTAGAGCACTGTGCTAGAAGACGTTTGCCTGTCGGCTTTGTTCCTTCTGCAGGCATTTTAGGTATTGCTTTATAAACCTGATTTCTTCCTGTTGCATTGATTGTGAATGTTTTTATTGTAGTTTTAATGTACTGTCTGCTTTGAATACATTTTCGCTGTTGCTTTAAAAGTTGCAGTTCCCACCCATCCCCCTTGAGTAAAATTGCTTAATAAGGTGGCTTATAGCTGTTGAAAATAAATAGAAAGAAAACAAATCATGCCCTACTTGTGAGATTCCCAGATGGATCCGCTGTCAGCTGTCAGAAGCAGAACTAGATTGATAATGTTTTTAAAAATACAAAATTCTGAAGAGCTTTATGAGCACAGATTACAGCATTTCTATGTTGTTGTAGTTTTTAACACCCTAGAAGTTTCCTGTGGAAAAGGCTCCCTTGTAGCAAGAAATGGTTCTTTTCAACACATACAAACGTCCAACAATCCATTCATGACAATTACACAGTGCTACATAGATAGATGGGCTTTATCTGTATTAGTAAAGGTTTTCAAATTGTGGTCTGTGGACCACCAGTGGCCCGCAAGCATCTTTCTGGTGGTCCGCAGCATTATATATTCATACTAATTTTTAATTGTATTTTTATTTCTTATATTGCATTTTATTGTATTAGAGTTTGAATTCTATGGAATGCAAATTATAATAAAATAATAAAATATTGGGAATAAAACAAGCAATAAAATGCAATTAAAAATCATACACCACCTAGTTCTGGCATTACAGAATTCAGTTTTTAGTTTTTATTATTTTTAAATACTGTCTTTAAGTTACTGCAAAACAAAAATAAAAATAATCCCCAAATATACAGTGCCTTGCAAAAGTAATCAGACCCCTGACCAATGTTCTCTTATTATTATGGTACATTGTAATTTCATTCTGGATGATATTTTATTTTGAAACACTGAAACTCAAAATCAATTATTGTAAGGTGACATTGGTTTTATATTCGGAAAAGTTTGTAAGAAACATAAAAAACTGAAACATGTTGCTTGCATAAGTATTCAACCCCTGTTCTGTGGAAGCTCCCAGTTTATACAGATGTAAGAAACTGCCATATCAAGGACACAGTTGCCTTACCATTGGCCTCCACCTGTGAACCATTAAAGTTGCTGTCACTTTGTCAGGATAAAAAACCCACTGTTGAAGGATCATTGGGCAGGCTGTGGATCTGAAGGAAAATGAAGACCAAAGAGCATTCTACAGAAATGAGAGATAATATAATGCAAATGCATAGATTAGGAAAAAGGTACAAAATAATATCAAAATGTCTGGATATCCCAGTGAGCACAGTTGGATCAATAATCAGGAAGTGGAAGCTGCATCACACCACCCAGGCACTGCCAAGAAAAGGCCATCCCTCAAAACTCAGCTCCCAAACAAGAAGGAGACTTGTGAGAGAAGCCACAGAGAGGCCAACAATCACTTTGAAGGAGCTACAGAGTTCAGTGGCTAGGAGTAGAGTAATGGTGCACACCAGTCAACCATATGAAGAGCTCTGCATAACACTGGCCTGTATGGGAGGGTGGCAAGAAAGAAGCCATTACTCCAAAAGTACCATCTGGAAGCACGTCTGAAGTTTGCCAGAAAGCATGAGAGTGTCCCAGCTGCAATGTGGGAAAAAGTTTTGTGGTCAGATGAGACAAAGATAGAGCTTTTAGGCCCAAATTCAAAGCTCTATGTGAGGTACAAACCTAACCCTGCCCATGCCTCAAGACACACCATCCCTACATTGTAGTATGCTGGTGACAGCATCATGCTGTGGGAATGCTTCTCATCAGCAGGGACTGGGCATCTTGTTAAAATTGAAGGAAGAATGGATGGAGCAAAATACAGGGAAATACTGCAAAAGAACCTGCTTCAGTCCACTAAAATAATGAAGGAAATTTTTCAGCAGGACAGTGATCGCAAGCACAAGGCCAAAGCAACATTGGAGTGGCTCAAGAACAAAAAGGTGAATGTCCTACAGTGGCCCAGTCAAAGTCCCAATCTCAATCCCACTGAGATTGAGAATGTGTGGTGCTCTTTGAAAATTGCAGTCCACAAGCAACATCCAACCAACCTGAATGACCTGGAGCAAATCTGCCAAGAAGAATGGGTCAAAATCCCTCTGACGCTGTGTACAAAACTGGTACATACCTACCTCAAAAGACTTAAAGCTGTTATTGCAGTGAAAGGTGGCTCTACCAAATATTAATGTGTATGGGTTGAGTACATATGCAAGCAACATGTTTTAGTTTTTTTGTTTCTTACAAACATTTCCCAACATAAAACCAATGTCACTTTACAATAATTGATTTTGAGTTTCAATGTTTCAAAATAAAATATACAGAATGAAATTATAATGTACCACTTGTAATTCAATAATATGACAATATTGGTCAGGGGTCTGATTACTTTAGCAAGGCACTGTGTATATTTTTGCCAAAATTTGCTTCACACTGCTTTGGAGGATATCCTCAAAAATCCTCACACTGCATATTATTACAAAGCAGACAATAATGTTAAAAAAAACTCCACCAATCCATCCACTAATATGATGAAGAGTTATTCTTTGCACTATTAAGTAGAGAGGATAAATAAATAATAAAGAAAATTCTGAAATTTATAAGATCTGTTGTAGTTTATTGTTGTGGGGAGACAAATTAGAATAAAATGTTGACAGTGGTTTCTACCAGGAAGAGAAGTTCAAAGCTTCATTGTGAAAAGTAATTGTGCAGCCCAAGTGTTCTCATCAGATCTGACACTTTGATCAGGGGCATAACTATGCAGGTGCGGGGGGTGCGGACCGCACCCGGGTGACACTGAGAGGGGGGTGACACCCAGAGCCACCCCTAGCTCTCCTTTTGCTGGTGGTGCCCACCACCAAGGCTGGTTTTAAAGGACATCCAGTTTGGGCACTGGCCCGAGGGCCCCGGAGCTACAGGAGCCCCTGAGGGGCCCTCCGCTCCCCTTCCGTGATCCGCACGCACCCCTGCATGGCCCCCCTACCTGTCTACAGTAGTCTTTACCATTGCCCTTAATTAAGATGGCGGCCGCAGTTTCCCTAAGGTACTGAAGCCGCTGCCGCCATCTTAGTTGATGGCAGAGATGTGCATGTGTAGCACGCACGTGTGCCATCAACAAAGATGGTGGTGTAGGCTTCATTCCCCTTAGGGAAACTACGGCCGCCATCTTAATTAAGGGCAATGGTAAAGACTACTGTAGAGAGGTGGGGGGGGTGCACGCACACCCACCCACCCACCAACCGGGGGGCCAGGGCAAGCTGATGCCCAAAGGCCCCCGCATGCCTGGAGCAGGCCCTGGGTGCCACCATGAGTTATCACACCAGGTGACACCAACCCTAGTGACGCCACTAACTTTGGTTTCAGTCTTCCTTTTAAATAATAATAATATTTCCCCAAAGGGCAGTCCTGTTGGGTCTGATTCACACATGCAAACAGCCCCCTGGTGGACCCTTTTAAATCAAGCTATACGTTCACCTTACAATAATTGATTTTGAGGTTCAGTGTTTCAAAATAAAATACCATACAGAACAAAATTACAATGTAGCATTTTTAATTCAGTAATATGAGAGCATTGATCAGGGATCTGATTACTTTTGCAAGTCACTGTGTATTTTTGTAATACTAGTTGTGTTTTTAACCAATTTTTCTACGTTCTGAAATTAGAGTTTTAGAGATTATTGTTGTTTTGCTTTTGAATTCGTGTATTTACTGGTGGGTGGGCAGGCTAGTAAGAATTTTGCTAAGCTAGTTAAAATCAGTCAAAAGGGAACTTTGACTGGTGTAAATGTTCTCCCAGGCAAGGGTGAACCGAAGATTATCCACAGAAACTTCGTTAGGCTGTCGGTGGCTGGAATCGATCAGGAATTCCCTGGGAAAGGAGGGCATACCTGGCAGCCAAGGACGGAGTTAGGACTTCCAGCAAGCTGGGCTGAAAAAAGCGAGACATTTTTTCTTTTAAACGATCCACAACGGGCGAGCTTCCTTCTGTCTAATCTTATCATTTGGCTTAAATTACTACAGTAAAAGAGATTTGTTTAAGAATCAGAAATCAAGATACCTGGGTGAGTTACACTTCTCTCTTTTATACAAGGAATTAAGGAGGAGGAAAGAAAATTTAAGAAGCTTATCTTATTTTTTGTGGCAGAAAGCTGGCCTGAATTTGGAAACTATAAAGATTAAAATGGATGAGGGGCAACTTACCCGAAGAGAAAATCTGATCTAGATGATTATTTGATTGATATATGTCTGGGACTACTTTTTCTTTGACTACTTTCTTTAGACGAATCTGCTGTTTGTGTATGTTACTAATTGTTCGGCGTTATGAACCAAATTTGTTTTGCATTCTTGGACGTGCGGGAGATAAGAACTGTGCTGGCCAGATGATGTCAACAGGCCTGGAATATTAACCCCCTTATTGCTGGGAAAAGAAGCAAATTACTCTTTGCTTGGGAATTGTGGTTATATTGGAAATTTGAAGGGTTTTTTCTTCGGCTTTAAGAATGACAATCAAAGAAGTGGCAGAGACCCTGGATGTATCCCTGGAAGGGTTTTCCCCTCTGGATATGTTTCAGAAGATAATGGATGAGATTTAGATAACGAAACAAGAACTGGGACAGAGTAGACAAGAGATGGCAACTGAATTTGGTAAAGTGAAACAGGAGTTGAAAGAAATAAAGGATTATATGAGAAAAGGAGCAGATGGACAAGCAATAGAAGATGAAAAAGAAATTAAAGGGAAGGAGCAAATTCTGGAGATTGGATCAGATATATTAAATGTGGAATTGGAAAAAGATTTGGACTTTATGGCAAAAATTAAAGAGAGGATGCAAGTCCTGGAGATTGGAACAGATATATCAAGTGTGGAACTGGAAAAATATTTGGAGTTTGTGGATCCTGGAGATAAAGATTACTGTTTGGAATTCGGCATTGTCCCTGGAGAAATTGATGAAGATATCAGAGATAAAGTTATCAATGCTTCGATGGAATTTCTGGACTGGAATGATTTGATGGAACTTGAAAAAGAGAAAATTTATATAATTAATTCCAGATATGTGACAATGGAAAAACTCTCAAGAGATGTGCTAGTGCATTTCGTAAAAAAGAGGAACAGAGATATGACTTTACAACAATATTTCAGCAACACATTCAGAATTGACAGCAAGGAAATATTTGTGATGAAGGAAATTCCCATCAGACTCTTACTATATGACTATGACTATGACAGCAAGATTATTATGGGTGAAAGGATGGAAGTTGGAAGATGGAATTAACACTGATAATGGAAAAATGGCTATTGAAATTACTGGACCTAGCAGACTTGATGAGATGGATTAATTAACATGTTTATTTGGAGAAAAATCGATGGATATATTTCTCAAGGAGTGGAAACCTCTCTTTGACTTTTTGCGGAAAGAATAAAGTGATGTTAATGAGATTTGATGATTAATTAAGATAACTACTGGAGGAAAGTGATTTTGTAATATATTAAGAGACAGGTTTGTTATATATCATAGACCTATAACTGATCTGCGACAAAGCGGAAGTCAACATTTTATTTTATTGTTTAATCTGTTTCTTTTTTGTTTTGTTTTGTTTTGTTTTGTGTTTGAAAATTTGAATAAAATTAATGATAAAAAAAAAGAATTTTGCTAAGCTAGTTACTTGTATAAATACATTTGCAAGGCTGTATTCACTCCCCCCTCCTTTTTTTTTTTTTTTTTTAGTTTGAACCACTTTTGCTTCAATCCAGATGTCAGGGCTTGTACATGTTAAAGAGGCTTCCACGTGCAAGCCATTTGAATGAAAAAAATGGACACCCAGTAACAATTCCTTTAAAAATGCCTTGGCAGAAGCTTCTGAGGTACACAGCCAGGTCACACAAGGCACCAGCCAGGCTTCTCTGCTGCTCTGCATGCACTGAGAATGTACCTCAGAACTAGGGTTGCCAGGTCCATGGCCTGAGACTGATCTGAGACTGATATATCTTTAGGAGAAGAGAAAGTCAGCCAAGTGCAGGTGTTCTTGCAACTCTGTAATGGGAAAAACCACAAAGTGGAATTCTCCCTTCCCCCTGCCCAACTTTTAAAGATACAGAAGACCTTTTGGTTGCCCTGCCCAGCCTCCAAGAGGTCTTCTGTATCCTTAAAAGTTGTGCAGGGGGACGGGAGAATTCCACCTTGTGCTTTTTCCCATTACAGTATTGCAAGAACATGTGCACTTGGCTGACTTTCTCTTCTCCTAAAGATACAGGATCAGTCTCAGGCCATGGACCTGGCAACCCTACTCAGAACACACCCAACACTGTCCTACAGCTGTGTATTACAGAGGAAGATCAACAATAGCGGGGAAATGATCTTTCTACAGCTGTTTAGCATTGTTTTCACTGCAAAAGCCATGTTAAGCTACAAGAATCCAAGGGTGCCTCGGACCTCCATTGGGGGGGGGAGGAAATATACTTTTGGGCATTAGGAGGCATTGCATTAGAGATACTTTCAAATACCTCAGTACCCCGTGGTTTTCACCACTGTAAAAATCACAGTGCTGTGGAGAGAAGAACTGTCATTCGAATCCATGCTAAGAGAGATTTTATGCTAGGTGGAAGTGTCAGGTTTCTGCAGAAAATGCCCTCTATATCTACAGGGTTAGAATATGTGGGTTTGTTCCCCCCCCCCGTAGACTTTCTTCCTCTAGGAACAGCCCTTGTAATTTTAAGTGGCACTAATGGTAATGTAGTAGATGACTGCAAATAGTAACTTAGGAATTATTGCTCTTAGAAGTTTGACTATTTAATTGATAGATGCCCTTGTTCTGACTCTTTGAGTGATTACCAGGTAGTCTGGCACACGGCTAGAGGCTGTAACCTTAATTGTGACTGATTAATTTGGCTGAAATATGTTGCTAAGTCAATTCAGCTGTTTCATTAAACTGATTGAATTGCATCCAGCTATTAGAGGTGTTTGAAGGAAAGGTAGCTGACAGATGATGTAGGAGCACTAACCTCTGCATTAAGTTATAAAATAGCCATTAAGGAAACCTGTGCCAAAACTGAATTGTTCCAGAGAAATTTGACTTCCAAGCCTAATGCCAATTAAACGATATATGCTTAATGGATGTCAGGAGTTAATTAGAACACCTGATGGCCTACGCGTGGGTTTTAAATATTTTCTACATTTCTCCAGCCTTTTGTATGATTTCTTATGAGTTTTTGATCTGTTAGCAAACTTAACTGAATGACTTTGGAAATGCCTATGAATTACTTAGGCATGTTGTCTCTTCTCCATCTTAATTCTCCTGACATATATTTGCATCACCTCTGTTGTTAATGGAACACAGATTGAAAGACTCCTGTTGATTGCTCTGAAATACTACCAGATTTCTGGTCTTAATATTGTTATAGAATCCACAAAGAGCATCTGCTGCTGAATCTATGTGGGATAACATTGGTGAGCAAGGTGCTCTGGAAGTTCTTTGGTGTGAGATTTGTACCTCATCCTCTTTCCATCCACTCACCTTGAGCCTAGATTAAGAGACTGGGGTGGCAAATGCATGAAAAGTCTTGGAGAGGAACCTGGAGGTTTTGTCCCATCCCCAGTAAACATTGTTAAGCCACTCCAGATCTTCTTGTTCCCATATCACTATCAAAATGGTACTGTTCCCTTCAGTTTACCTAAATGCTCCCAGGAACTGAGACACTGAGCCCACCCCCCTAAAATGTCCTTTTAATTGCACATTCGTAATGATATGTGCTCGTGATGCTGTCGGAGCGGTCATACACAATTCTCTTTTCAATAGTATTTGTGCCTGCAAAGGTTTTGCAGTGGTCAGTCATATGGCTTCATTTCTAATCTCAGCAGATATCCTGTAACTTTCTGATAAAATCCCGTGACTTTGCATGCCACAAATGTGCTGGGTTTCCTTTTGTCCCGCTTTTGTTCAGCCATAGCCCCTCTGATCAGGAATAATTTGGTAGCATTAGGGAAGCATCACATAACAACTAATAAAGCAGGATAAACCCACCACTATTACACTGTTATTTGTGTCAACCCCACCACCAATGCACTGTTATTGCACACGCTGCGCCCACAATAAAACACCAATTCTGGTGGTGCTTTCATTTCATAGCTGTGAAACAGCCTATTTGGGAGGGCAGGGTATGAAATATATGTGGACAGGGAGCTTCATAGGACTGTCTTGATGGTTCCATAGAAAACTTGTGATAAACATTACTTTGAAGCCTTATTTTTTTTTAAAAAAATGGTTACTTGGAGGTGAGTTCAGACTCTCTGTAAGAGCTAAGTCTCTCAAAATTTGTTTTTGAATCAGTTTAAAGAAGAAAAAAGGACATTCTACGCTTTTATACATACCTGTCCAGATGCAGAAGTGCTTACAATTACAATGTTAACCTGAATGTGTATTTATTGCATTTTCAGTGTCTTTGCAGCCGCATTTATAAAGTAGCAATTCCTCCATCAAAATCATCCCTTCAAGGGGGCCCACATTTAGCTTAACGGTGGGATCATTGCTGCTGTATCGTTGTAAAGTGATGAATGTTTATCCTTAAAATAAGCATCAGATGTATCCTTGAATAGCACTTCAAATCCATAAAAATTTCCAGCTGTGTAATACGGGCACTTGGGATCCCAAATGGCCTCCAGACCTATATGAAATCATACCTTTTCTCAGTGTTTTCACTGTCAGATAATACGATGGTCTGCAGAATGGCAGTTTCTGACCATCACTCTTTTCCAACTTCATTCTGGTCAAGAGAGGCTTTTTCAAGAAATGAGCAAGCAATTTAAAGATTTTCAGAATGTGTGTGTAGAGTTTTAGGACCCTAGGAAAACTACTTGGGACTGACTGTGTAGCAGAAACTCAAGAACAGTGTGGGATCAAGAGAAACCGTATAAAGAAGTGACACGATTGGTTACCTTAGAGCAGGAATGTGGAACCTGTGGTCCGTCCGTCTTGCTGAACTCCAGTTCCCATCAGCCCCAGGCAGCGTGACCCATAGGAATGATGGGAGTTGGAGTCCAGCAACATCTGGAGGGTCACAGGTTTCCCAACCCTTCCTTGGAGCCTTAATTTGCAGGTGAGAGCCATTCAAAGGAAGTTTTGCCATTAGCTTCAGTGGTGTGTCCAGATAGTACCCAGTGGCTGCTATCTAGCAGAGATTTAGGCATATGTGCAGCGTGCTCCTGTGCAAGTTTACTTAAAAGTAAGTTCTGCTATGTTTAATGGGGTTTACTCCCAGGCAAATGGGCTTAGGAGTGCAGCCTTATTGATGGACCAGAGCTGGAGAGACCTGGGTTGGCATCCCTGCTCAGCTTGAGATTACTGGATGCCATAAGCTTCATAGGATTGTGAGGATAAATTGGGATAAGCCCATGCACACTGCAGTGAGCTCCTTGAAGGAAATGTAGGATATAAATTGTAAGGGATGGATGAATGGTCTTAAGTATGCTTAACCCTGCATTGGATTGTAGCCCTTACGTTTGAAAGCATATCTCTCCCCCACCCACTTTTGTGAATGCCCCATGCAACAGAAAGAGCAACAGACAAAATACTGCACAGCTAAATATTACAAAAGGCAAAGATGTGTTGAAAGCATTGACAGAAGCACAGTTGATGTACAGTTTCTTCATTCATAGCAGGCACATACAAAAGCACCAAGCCATGTATAAGCAACAGATGCCATTCACAAGAACTGGGAAAAAAATGAGCAATGACTATAAAAGCTTGCAAACCATGCAGCTCACTCTCTCCCCCCTCTTCTCTTATTTCAACAGTGCTGGGCCTAAAGGTGATAACATTTACGAGTGGAGATCTACTATCCTTGGTCCCCCAGGTTCTGTATATGAAGGTGGTGTCTTTTTTCTGGATATCACATTTTCATCCGATTATCCATTTAAACCACCAAAGGTAAGGATATGTAGCTATCTGTATTTTTATATGTAACTCCAGCTGTCTCCATTCTTGAAATTAGGACCAGGGGTCAGGAGTTGTTTGTATATTGAGTATCAGGGAAAGAGACAACTCTGCATCTCCATAATTTCATTACTGGTGACTATGTAATAGGTAATCCTAGAATCCACATTAACACACATTCAGTGTGCTATAGGACTATGTTGAGGGTTGACATTTTCCTAAGAAAAAATAAGGACACCAGTAACTATTGATTATTTTCCTACAACACTTGGAAAAAGCAAAGAGCGTGATTCTATTCTCTCTGCACACACGTAGGAAATAATTTCCAAAGGACTGAAAATAATCATTTAATTCCCTTTCTCCCCCCAGCCTTTGATCAGGTGTATGCCTAGTATGCTACAGAGTCCCCAACCATTAAATGGAATGGGAGACCCATGTGAGCCTCTCATAGTGCCATTCTGTGGCCCATTCTGGATGTGCAGGCTACTTCTGCTCACATGTGTGGCCCTAAATTATTAATAGGCTAATAAAAATTCTGAAATGCTTTACAAGATTTGAGGCTTTAAACTTAGTTGACAGAGAACCGGAAGAACTATGGAGTGAAGTCAGAGACATTATCAGGGAAGAATGCAAAAAGACAATACCTCTGGTTAAAAAGAGAGAAAGACCTCAATGGATGACTGAAGAAACTCTTAAAATAGTTAAAGAGAGAAGGAAAGCTAAAGCAAAAGGAGATAGAAACACGGTTAGAACCCTAAATGCAACAATACAGCGACTAGTACGTAGGGACAAAGAGAACTATTACAATAGTTACTGTATAGAAATAGAAGAGGACAACAACAAGGGTAGAACTAGAGCCCTATTACAAAAGACTAGAGAAATTGAAAAGGAAATTTAAACCAATAGTAGGAATGGTGAATAATAAACGGGGGAACACACTGACCGACCAAGATAAAATAAAAGGAAAATGAAAGCAATACACTGAAGAACTCTATAAAAGAGATGCCAGGATGACAGATTCATTCACAGAGGAACATTTTGATGAAGAACCAGAAAGTTTAGGATGTGAGGTGAAAGCTACTCTTAAAATACTTGGAAGAAACAAATCACCAGGAACAGATGGCATACCAATAGAGTTGCTACAAGTTACTGAGATTGAATCTGTCCAAATTTTTGACAAAAATTTGTCAACAAATATGGAAAACTAAGCAATGTCCCACAGACTGGAAATGTTCAATATGCATCCCAATTCCAAAGAAAGGGGATCCCAGGGAATGCAGTAATTATTGAACTATTGCCTTAATATCCCATGCAAGTAAAGTAACGCTCAAGATACTACAACAAAGGCTCTTACCATATATAGAGCAAGAAATGCCAGACATCCAAGCTGGATTTAGAAAGGGAAGAGGCACCAGAGATCATATCGTAAACATACGTTGGATAATGAAACGGACCAAGGAATTTCAGAAGAAAATCACCCTGTACTTTATAGATTACAGCAAGGTCTTTGATTGTGTAGATCATGAAAAACTATGGAATGCTTTAAAAGAAACCTATACTCTGGACAAGAGGCTACTATAAGAACAGAATATGGAGAAACTGATTGGTTCCCAGTCGGAAAGAGTGTGAGACAGGGGTGTATCTTATCACATTTGTTTAATCTATATGTAGAACGCAGGGCTGTGGAGTCGGTACGCCAGACCTTCAACTCCGACTCCACTGCTTTTCTACTGTCCGACTCCGACTCTTTCATAAATGGCAAATGTATATTAACTAGTAATAACAAATTTACTGTAGTAAAATGGTAGCACAAGGCATTTCATCACCACCATGTGAATCCCAGGGATTTGGCTCGTGGGAGTTGTAGTTTAAAAAAGTAACTTTTCCAAGCTCTGGATTCATGTGGTGGTGATGAAATGCCTTGTGCTACCATTTTACTACAGTAAAGTTGTTATTACTAGTTAATATACATTTGCCATTTATGAAGGAGTCGGAGTCGGTACATTTCTTCCGGCTCCACCAAAAATTACTCCCGACTCCAACTCCACGACTCCGACTCCACAGCCCTGGTAGAACGTATCATATGGAAAGTGGAATTGGACCAAGATGGAGGTGTGAAAATAGGAGGGAGAAATATCAATAATTTAAGATATGCAGATGATACCATACTACTAGCAGAAACCAGTAATGATTTGAAACAAATGTTGATGAAAGTTAGAGGAAAGTACAAAAGCTGGACTACAGCTGAATGTCAAGAAGATTAAAGTAATGACCACAGAAGATTTATGTAATTTTAAAGTTGACAATGGGGACATTGAACTTGTCAAGATTATCAGTACCTCGGCACAGTCATTAACCAAAATGGAGTCAATAAATCAGAAGAAGGCTAGGACTGGGGAGGGCAGCTATGAGAGAACTAGAAAAGGTCCTCAAATGCAAAGATGTATCACTGAACACTAAAGTCAGGATCATTCAAATCATAGTATTAATGATCTCTATGTACGGATGTGAAAGTTGGACAGTGAAAAAAGCAGATAAGAGAAAAATCAACTAATTTGAAATGTGGTGTTGGAGGAGAGCTTTGTGCATACCATGGACTGTGAAAAAGACAAATAATTGGGTGTTAGAACAAATTAAACCAGACCTGTCACTAGAAGCTAAAATGATGAAACTGAGGCTATCACACTTTGGATACATCATGAGAAGACATGATTCACTAGAAAAGACAATAATGCTGGGAAAAACAGAAGGGAGTAGAAAAAGAGGAAGGCCAAACAAGAGATGGATTGATTCCATAAAGGAAGCCACAGACCTGAACGTACAAGATCTGAACAGGGTGGTTCACGACAGATGCTCTTGGATGTTGCTGATTCATAGGGTCACCATAAGTCGTAATTGACTTGAAGGCACATAACAACCACAAAGTTTGCATCTTTATGTTTTGACTACCTCAAACAGAAATGGAATATTAACCATTGAAAAAGCAAGTTACTTGATTAGGGATGGAAGTTAATTACACAAAGCAGGGGAATTGTGAGATTTACAGGTGAAGTGCAACTCACGGTTTTAACAAAAAAAGAGAAACTTTATGCCTCAGTGTGTTCTCTTTGTTGAAATGGTAACATAAGCTAAGGTTCTTGGTAATAAACTGTACAGTAATAGCTCGCATTAACGTACTCAATGGAACCAGAGCGAGTACGTAAACCGAAAATGTCCTTAAAGTGAAGCACTACCTTTTAAAACTTTTTTTTTACCTCTCCTTCATGTGGAGCCTCAAAGCCCCACGCTAAAGCCTCTGCTGCTGCGCTGCCGCGCCTCTCAGCTGATTGCGATCACCTCCCAGCTGATTTGCGGTGGCCTGATCGCATCTATTTCCACCCCCGTGCTCTAAAGCCTCTGCTGCTGCGCTGCCACACCTCCCAGCTGATCGCAATCGCGCCTCCCAGCTGATTTGCGGTGGTGCAATCGCGTCTATTTCCACCCCGACGCGCTAAAGCCTCTGCTGCTGCGCTGCGTTTCTGGAGAAATACAGGCATATGGAGCATGTACGTTATAGCAAAGCTACGTTAAGTGAAGCGACATTAAACGGAGTATGCATGTATTGTGCATACAGCCTGATTGCTTCAACTTCTTTCCTTCCCTGGCACGGGCAGGCAAGTAAACGAGGAAGGGGACAGCTTAGTGTTACATCTGATGATGGTTTCACCCTAACAAATCAAAACTGGTAAGCCAACCAGACCATGGTTTAAGACTAGCTAGCAATTGTGGTTTATTAGGGCAAGACAAACCATAATTCTGGGTTTGGATGTAGTGTTAAGCTGTCCCCTTTCTGATTTGTGTTCCCACTTGCATCATGGGAGGAACAAAGCAGGAGTGGTCAGGCTGCATGCACAGTATGGTTTATTAAACCAAGAACCTTGGCTTACCATTGTGTGAGAATGCAGCCTGTTTCTTTGCTGGCAAGCTAAAGTGCCACTGCAGCAGCTGAACTGGCTTGAGTCAAAGAAGTTCGTTTTCAGCATAAGCAACAGCGTAAGGCCACTTGACGCAAATCACGAAGATTTTGATATAGATCCATAAACACATAAGGAGGAGTTCATCATCATCATGGTTTATTTGTATGTCACCTTTCCATAGTAATTATGCTCAAGGCGGCTAACAGCATGAAAAAAGTCACATAATTCACAAAACAAAATTTAGTCAAGCAATGTCAATGAAAACACCGCATTAACATACAGTAAAATGAAACAGTTCCCTTATAATGCATAATGTCTAACAATAACATACAAAAAAATAAACCGAATAAAAAAAATAACTGACTTCTAGAATTAGGTTTTGACCCCAGCAAAAGCCCTTAACAATTCATAGTCAAGATGGTCTCTGGCACTGTCAGGTGTTAGCAGCTTTTGTAGATGGAATTACTCAGAGCTCCACCCTCCCAGACCAGTGGAAGTAACTAAAATCTGTTGCAATCCTGACTATATTTCACTGGCACTTCGCTGATATTCAAGTGACGTGAACAGAAGGACCAATGTGAATAAACTCGAAAGCACACAAACTCAGTAATTAGTAAATTGACAGGTTGAGGACGTATAATATTTACTGAAATCTTCTGTAGAGTCATAGATCCTTATGTGCCACTGTTTCAGCAGTTCTTAAGTATTTATAAAATGTGTGCTGAATTGTAATCTTGTTAGTTAATCTCAGATAACATGCTTTTGATTGCAAAGAACTGCTTGACAATACCCATATTTCTGGTGACTGTTGTTAAAATCTGTCATAATTGTTTCACTTCTGCAATAAGACAGGTTAAATAATTAGGAGACCAAAATCGAATGGATGGGACCTTGCATGTCAAGAACTGTGTCTTGATATTAATTATACAAATTGGAAAGGGATAACTGTCTTAATACTGTTCTACCGAATGAAAATTCAGGGCCAAACGACATGTAACGTTTGACATGTAGCTCCCACACATAAGTACAGGAGGTGGGTTTTTTTTTTGACAAAGTGCCATTACAGGGGCCCAATCCAAGTTGGGACCCTAGCTTGGGCAGTAGGCGGCGGCTTTATCCCCTTCCCCAGCTATGGGCCTGATCTAAATCTGGGGGGCAAAGGGTTAGTGCTCTCTAGCTGTCCACATTAGGGCCCAATATAAATCAGGGCCCCCACCCTGAATATCCAACCCCAAGCCCTGCAGTTAATGGCAAATCTACAAGATTAAAGTTGCATGTAGTAGAGCTTTTGGTATTGGAATCAATTATCATTTTTTAAATGATGTTTATGCTTATGATCTGTTTGTCTGACCCTTTTTCTTTAGGGAAAAGAAGTATGGCAGATCCAGTACATAAAATTGTCCCAAGTGTAATTTCATGTGCTTGCTCATATCGTATAGATATTTACGCCAGCATAAATGTTTTGTTTAAAAATTGCAGCTGTGTAGCAGATGTTTGATGAAGAAGGTTCAAAATCTGCTGTTACACAAACAGACAAAATGTTAGGTTTACTAAGCTAGTTAATCTGTTGAAGACACACTGCAGAAATCAATCGACCAAGATTCCAACACACACACACCCTTCCTTCACTGTCTCCTGCCTTGTGCAAGTTGTATATTCTCGCAGAGATCCAAAGAACTATTTTAGGCATGCCCAAGGGATACCTAAAGTTTTAAGTTTTGACTTAAAACAAAAACCCACAAATTGTACCATATCATAAGCTGCTTTTGAAAGTTCCCAACGGTTGTATGGGATGTTGCTGTTGGAAAAAACCAAACCTAAAGCGCCTTTTTGAAGCGACTTTGCCATTGTGTCTTGCTTGTGAACTTCCAAGAGTGTTAGACCACTGCGGGGAAATGGGTTGCTGAACTCAACAGGACTTTGGTCTGATCTAGCAGAGCTGCTCTTTTGTGCCTCTGTGCAAAATTAATTGTCCAGTTATCTGTACCCTGCACAGTGTCTCTCTCCTCAGTGCATCTTTTCCTACATAGCATTGCAAAGTAAGGAAATAAATAACATTTCTCACTGTTCTGCTAAAGCCTAAAGAAACTAGTCTTGAATTTGGAATGAAACAAAGGCATACAGAGTTGGGGTTGTTTCTTTTTTTCTGGTGTGTGGTGCTAAGATTTAGATTATCCTTTGTGCCATTAACTATTCCTTCTGTAACTGCATTTAAACTCTGTGCTAGATTTGTACAGAATGTTAGCATTAGAGCAGAATAATGAAGCAAATTAAAGCATGGCATGCCTTCACATGTAAAATAATTCCATCTAACAGAACAATGAAAGTGTTCCTCAAGCACTTTGAAGATGAGCGCCACCCTTCTATCAAGGAAAGTCGTCCATTAGAATGTTAACACTGAGCATATTGCTGCTGAAAGCCACGTTCTTCACACCAGGGCTGGGGAACCTGCAGCCCTCCAGATGTCCCCGGACTGCAATTCCCATCCTCCTTGGCCATGTTGGCTGGGGCTAATGTGAGTTAAGAGTCCAACAACATCTGGAGGGCCGCAGGTCCCTCACCCCTGTTTTATGTGATCATTTTAGGCACCTCCAGGTTCTGTGGAATTGTCTCCTGTGACCTTACAGAATCCTTTTGTGTGTGTGCGTGATCAGTGGAGATCTCCCATTCCAAAGTATTGTGAATGCCTTACTCATTTCGTTTCCAGATCACTCTAGGCAAACATGGAAAATATCTAGCCATCTCCAGAATCCTTGCCCGTTACATACAGCTGAACCTTGGCCCACTTCACACTATTGTTCTACTATTCATAAATGGGGGGAACAATTATTCCCTCCTAGCTCCTCCCCGTGCCTGCATTGCGTTGGAGCTTAGTTTCTGACTTATGTTGGCTTATATCTGAATCAGGGAACTCTGGCCTAGTGTCAGTTAATAAGCCAGGATGATAAGCCAAGTGTCCCCAGATGAGGCAAACATGCTAGGGAGGGTAGGGGCCCCCATGGCTCCCTATACTCTCCAGGGCTGCCCAACCACCTTAGAGGCCTCAAAACCTAGCATGTGACGTATCCTAACCATATATGTTATTCAGAAACTTACGATGCTACTTGAACACATGAAGCTGCCGTACAAAGTCAGACTGTTAGACCATCTAGCCCATTATTGTTCACTCTGACTGGCTCTCCAGGCTCTCCAGGATTTCAGAGAGGGTGTTAGCCTGTCCCTTTCCCCAAGATACTTTAACTGGAGATGGCAGGGATTGAACCTGGGATGTTTGGGGTGCAAAGCATGTTATCTACTATTAGCCTATGGTCCTTCCCCGAAATACCATTTTGAATAATGTTATATGTGCCTCTCCCCAAGCGGTGGGAAGTTCCAGGGATGCATTGCTTACCCAAGCTTTGTTTCCTTTGGAAGGCAAGATCGCTGGAAACTGTAGGCATGCATACAATACTTGACTTTATTTACAAATCTAGACATTAAGCGTAGGTGGAGGCAGAGAGCATAGCACTCCTACATAGCAAACCCACCATATCAGAACCCTGTGAGAGACACCCCCCCCATTTCTTTCCTGAGCTCAAAGCTAGCTCCTGCCCTCTCTTTCATTCTGTACCCCTCCCCCAAATCTGTCACATAAGAACCTAAGACGAGCCCTGTTGGATCAAACCAAAGGCCCATCTACTCCAGCCTCCTGTTCTCACAGTGGCCAACCAGATGCCTTTGAGAAGCCCACAAAGAGGTCCTGAGGGCAAGAGCATGCTCCCTTCCTGTGGTTTCCAGCAACTGGTATTCAGAAGCATCCTGCCTCTAACAATAGAGGTGGAACATAAACACCAGGGTTAGTAGCCATTGACAACCACCTCCTCCATGAATTTGTCTAAACCCCCTTTAAAGCCATCCAAGTTGGTGCCCATCACTGCATCTGTGAATCCCACCATTTAACTCAGCGCTGTGTGAAATACTTCCTTTTCTCTGTCCTGAATCTTCCAATATTCTTGTTCCCTGACATGCACGTCGAGCTTAGCCAGGCCCTCCCCTCAGCCCTGCTGGCTCTCACCTTCCGTAGGCATCTTTAGCAATTTTCTAGCCATTCTGAACCATACTGAATATGATGCATTGCTACCTCCAGGTACAGAAGAACGCCGTAAAATATCCCTCTGCTGTTGTTTTTTAAAGTGGGATTTTAAAATGCTGCAGGCCTGCGAGGGGAAAAAAAGGCACAATAAAGCTTTTAACATTAAGATCTACAATGCAGACATGAATAAGACAGCTGCTTGCAAAGCGGTGTTGGAAAGGGGGAGGACCATTTTCAGATGTGTCTTACAGAATAAGCAACAAAAAAAATTGAAAGGTCTCTATAGAAAAATTCTTCCACTGAGGGTGAATAATTCAAGACAGGTTTCAAAAGACTGGTAACAAGCTATGCATGAAGAGCGAGTAATGATTCTCTCTCCCTCCCCTCCACATGGTTTGCTCTTTTACTTTTAGGTTACCTTCCGTACTAGGATCTATCACTGCAACATCAACAGTCAGGGAGTCATCTGTCTGGATATTCTGAAAGACAACTGGAGCCCTGCTTTGACTATTTCAAAGGTTTTGCTCTCTATTTGTTCCCTCTTGACAGACTGCAATCCTGGTAAGGCAATGTTTTTTAAACAAACAAACCCAAGAACAAGCGTTACTAATTGTGCGGGAAATAGAGTCTAAAAAATCCCTACACTTAGTTGTAGGGAAAACATGTTCAAAGTGTATTGACTGTGTAAACAATTATGTAAACTAGTAAATGTGAGATCAAACCAGAATGAGATAAATTCATGTTGAAAAGGTGGGTTGTTTTGCTTTTCCACAGTACAGCCTGGAAATGGATCCTCTTTGTTCGTGTTGTTGTTAAACCTCTGAAAATCTGGGCTTTGAAGTAGAAGTAGCTGTTGATTCACACTGTACATTGTTTAATGGCAGCATACGCTCTCAGCACTGTCAGTGCTGAATGGTGCATTCAGGTTTATATCACAAAAGCAAAACCCTTTCCCCTGATGTGCTGTCTTTCCCTGGAAACGAAGACCCCCTTCACTAATTCCCCTGCTTCCTTCTGCAATCTGAAGTGGTATTGTGCAGCTCCTCTTGACTGATGTGACATCTCTGCACATTCAGTCACTTCTAGGTTTGTCCATCCCTAGTGTATCTGAAAGGATGGAACAAGAAAGACTGCTATAGATTATTGCCTTGGATCCAGCGCTGCCCCTCCCCCATTTTTCTCCCATTTCTCACTGCAGCCCAATGTGACACATCCCTGGTCTTTACTCAGGGTCGTCCAACCATCAGGAGAAGCTTTTAGTGGATGCAAGGGAGCTGTCTAGGGGAGGAGGCTGGGAAGCTCTGTCGTGTGAAATGCTTCCAGTTGCACAAAGCCTGAATCTAAATTATTGGTTTCTGACTGGAGGCTCCTCCAGACTACCTGTTTATTGAGCATTCATCCTGATTTGCTTACACAAAGCGTACAAAATAATGTCTGGTCCTCATGGAGCATTTCTGCTGTTTTGTTGGCAGGGACATCAGATGACAGTGAACCTTCATCCTGATTTGCTTGTGCTGTGATTATATGTCTTTCCGTTAATCATTCGTTCATCCCACACTTTTCAGTCCATTTCCCCATCACTTTCCTAATTGCAAAAAGTTCAATTTTTAGAAAGTGGATTTGTTTCCCTAACTTGACAGAATGTTTTAATCCACTTTAATTGAACAAACTTAAATTTCCAGTATATGCTTAAATCCCTCCTGCAAAATACTGACAGTCTGGAGGTGAGCTGAAACACTGGAACCTGCTGAAAATAATGTAAACCAAATATTTTGGAATATCTGGGGGTTGAAAGGCTGCAAATAGGCATGGTAAACAAAAGTACAAAATAGGAAATATCTTACAATGTATCCCTAAAATGTTTAACAAATGCCTTCTGTTATTTATTTAGAAAAACATATAAACCGTTTAATTTTTTTTAAAAAAAACTCTTTTGGTGGTGTACATAAAACAGTGTAAAACAACTATCAGTAAGACACAGATAAAATCAGCAAATAGTAAAAACAAATGTACATTTGTGTCTGGATAGACTTGATGAAATAAAAAACAGTATAGCACTGATGCCTGCCTAATGTTAATATTATATTTGTTTCATTCTTGTTCCTGCTGTAATTATCAGAATACCAAACTGGATACAGTCAACTTTGCCAAGAACAAAATTTATTTATTTATTAAATTTATACCTCGCCCTTCCCCCCAGAAGGAGCCCAGGGCATGGTTCCTCCAGTTGACCATTATATTGTTATGGCTACAGGAAAGTTCTGTAAAATCTGAACATAGCTGTTTGCAAGCTTTTAAAACAAACCTAAACTGTTCCACCATAAGGAGAAATTGGACAGATGAAAAGCCTCTGTATTAATTTGGCCATGTGCATTTTCTCCTTCAAAATTATGTGCGCGTGTGTCATTTTGTGACTCAGGCTTCGGTATCAAGCACTCTTACTTAGAAGAAAGGTCCATTAAATCAGTAGGACGTGATGGGGACGGGGTTACAAGAAACAGATCTCGTAAATCAATGTGACCTGGGATTGTACCACTTCAGATTGCAGTGGAGTCGCATGTCTGAATACTCCCCACATGTGGGTGGGTGGGGGAAATACCTGCACATAGGAAACACCTGCCTTTCAGCAAGAAGGCGAGTCTAGACTCCTTTCTCCTAACATGTATACAAGAAGAGTGGGTTTGTTCTTGTTTTTTTAAAAAAAAAAAGTTGTGTCCAGTTGTGTCCTTTGCTGAAGAAAGGCTATTTGATCCAGGAGAGGCTCCCAAGAGCTGCAGTCCTCCACCTCACCTCCCAAAGGGTCCCCAAAACCTGAACAGATGGGGAGGCAGCACAGGGGGCTGCAGAGGGAAGGGGGATTCAGCAAGAATCCTCTGCCAATGGGGAGACACAATTGGATACATCCTATGTATTTTATCACAGTATTTCCCACCTTGGAATTGCATGTGACACATACATACCCATGCAACAAAAGCCTAATGGCAGCTTTCCCTCCCTTCACAAGGGATGATTGAGAGTGGAGAAAGTGGGGAGGGATGTTTAACTCTTTCCTCACCTGCCACTTCTCCACTCCAAATCGACCCCTGCTCCAGGGGCATTGCTAGATCCTTAAAAGACTCAGAGCACAGGCCCATGACATAAATTTACATATGCCTATGTATATGTATAGATGCAAACTTGGGAAAGGTGCCCTGTAAACAAAGCTAACTATTATTATTTTGTAAGAGACGGGGCGGAAGACCCAGGGCCCCTGGGCCAGCTCCTAAGAACATTCCTGTCACCCTCCCAAACCTTCCATGGGGTTCCAAATGCATGTTTTTCAAACATGCATTGGAAACCGCATGGGGTGGGGAAGCTGAACAGGCAGTGAAAAAGCTAACCATGTCCTCCATATCCCCTTTCCCAAAGCTGCCAAAAAGTTGAGTTTTTAACATGCATGTCAGCATGGGGTGTCGTTCCTCCCACACCTGCAGCCTGAGATGGTACATGCCAGGAAATGCTGTACCACATGACCTCCTGTTATGTGTAGACTACTAGCTTCTCCAGCGAATGGAGCATGCTTAAGAATCGCAGCCAGATTACGGGCTGTTCCACCGCTTAACTGGAAAACGTGTGGCAAAGTAATGTCAATGTATCTGTTCATGGAACGGCTCTTAATGTGCTGTCTTCCTTCCTTCCTCTACCCCATTCCCCCCCCCACCAAACTCTTGCAGCTGATCCTCTGGTGGGAAGCATAGCCACTCAGTACCTGACCAACAGAGCCGAACATGACAGGATAGCCAGACAGTGGACCAAGAGATACGCAACATAAGTGACGTTGACTACTTTGTGCAGTGTGAAGGTGCACGGATGCAGCTTTGCACTGTGCAACCAATCTTTATAGCCTTTACAATACGGACTTCTGTGTATATGTTATACTGATTCTACTCTCTGCTTTTATCCTTTTGAAGATTGGGATATTGCTTTTCCTCCCTCCTTCCTCTCCCCACCCACCCACACAAAAGAAAGGTAAATGCTATCAAGAGTAGAACTTTGTAGCCGTAGATTAGTTATGTTTAAAATGCCTACTTGCAAGTCTTGCTTCTTTGGGATATCAAAATGTATTTTGTGATGTAACTAAGGATACCGTTCCTGAAGTCAACCAAATATTATAGTGCATTTTAGCCTAATTCATTATCTGTATGAAGTTATTAAAGGTAGCTGTAGATTACTAGGAATTATGTCATTTGTATTAAGCCCAGATCTGTTTCCGATATGTGGTACATGCTGTTGTGAAAACTGTTTTAAACTTTTACCTTTGTCAGCTTGTGATGAAAGGATTTTTTTTCTTTTCTTTTACCTCTTCCCCTCTCATCGCCACCACTTTGTAGCTCAGAGAGCACCCAGTGTATCATCTCAAACACAATAAATATGTTCCCCAAGGAATAGTTTCTTGTTTTCATATTTGAAATTAAAAATTGGAAGCCTACTGTAACAGATTAGAATGTAGGGCTGTTTAGATACAGATCCAACCTCCCCCCCCCCCATGGAAAACCAACATAAGAAAGGAAAGGTCCAAGCATGAGATTTACAGCTCTTGTTTATACTTGTAGTTTGCTTCTGACCAGTGCTTCTCAGGGCCAAACGTCATGCTAAGCATCTCACTTCTAGGTGCACGCATGTTTTTAAAAGTCTAAGCACCTGCAATACCTCAGGACTGGATATTTCCCATCAACATCCCACCACCACCTCCTTGAGCCATCATAAGTCACTGCTGCCTTTTTTTTAAAAAAGTAAAACTTTTTTTTAGCTTCTTGCCAGCCGCTATGAAAGGTAAATGCTATTAACAGTAAGGGAAAAGGCAGGATATAAATATTTGAAATAAATAAATGGTGAGCAGCAAGAGACACAGATCTGAATTGTGGCGTGTTGAAAGATAGATTAACCCTTTCCTCCCCAGCATAGTGCTGATGACCATCCCCACCACCCGGACACATAGATACATCATTAAGTTGCTTTCAGCCCTGGGACAGAAGCTCTGCTTGATTCCAATGGGAGCTCACCCCCACCATGGCTTATAACTTTGGGGACACAATTCTTACTCGTAGCATGGCAAGGGAGAAAATCTCCTATCCTCATGGTCCTGATGAAAATCCTTGCCCTCCCTTCCTGTGCTTGCTATTCACCATTTTAAAAACATGCATGCATCCACAAATGACACTCATACTGTCACGTGTAGTGTGGCCCTCAGTTGTACTTAAAGGATGAACAGACCTGCTGAGGAGCTGCTGATGCTTCATCTCTCACTATTTCCATGCAAATGGGTTTGGCGCAGTGGGCAGATGCAGATGACTGCCATGTGTTCATGCAAACCCTTGATAATGGCTGGGCAAATGGCGAGGAGACTCTTACCACATCTCTGCCCCTGATCAGAAACCCAGGGAAGTGAGAGAGTGATACGATTCTTCTCCCCACTTGGCAAAACAATATGTGCTACCAGTTTATCAAGTGGCTACATGCACTCTACGTTCACCCAGTTGAATTCACCCAGTGTTGACAGGGCCAATGAGGGTGTGCATGTTGGACAGGTGTGTGCCTTGCTACTTCATAGCAAGTCCAGTTCAAATGAGCAGCCCACCTAATAATATGGTTTCCTATTGGATTTTGCACTAACCGACCCCTCTAATTTACCATAAACAAACTAGCTTTGGAAGATAAAATGAAGAGGTTAGCAAACCTATGAATTCAATTATGTTTCCGTAAAAGTTGCTATGGATTTTGCAGACGGTATAACGTGTATCAAATTGCAGGCAGTTTTGTGCTTGAGATGGAGGTGTAAAGTTGCAGCCTGTTTAATTACGTTAAACTGTCTTCCAATGCGGCTTGGTTGCATGCTCTGTTTACCAGCTTCTCTCAAAGTGGAATAAATAGTGAAATATTAATCTGGAACATGAACATTAAAAATAATAATAAAGAAGGTGGCAAAATGCACTTTTATAAGTGAAACGTGTTTAATTGACTAGATATTTTGAAACAATCCCAATGGGAAGGTCTCCTGCATAATCCCCAGTGAAATTAATGGGATCTTGCAAAAACAGTATTTTTGCAGAGTTTCCATTCAATTCAGTGGGCATTGCTCAAGGAAGTCTCCTGATAAATAGTACCCTTTGCAACTGAGTCCTGATTCATACATTGCAGTGTGATTTGTACCTAAATCTGTTCCTTTTCTTCCATGGTAAGTTGTATGTGCCATGGATGCTTAGATCAGGTGAGTATCTTGGATTACAAGGATACTTTTCATGTCTCTGTATTCCTTTCCATTAGGGTGGCTGAGCTGACCTGGAAATTATCCGTGCAAACAAGGGATCCATTTTTTACCAATGCAAGCCAACACTCAATAGAGTAATGCTTGCATTGGGCCTTAGACACAGGCATGAATTCTAGAAACTTGATCTTTAGTAATTACTTTCTGTTCCTTATGTTCCCTATGGTGGTGATAAAGAGTTGCTTCCAGATGGTAAGGCTCACTGATCCAGTGGAGCAGCCTTCCGTCAGCAGAACAGAGATCAAGGAGATTGCTGGCAATTGCCCCTCTCCCCTCAGTCCCCCCCTCCCAAAAACATTTGCTCTGAAGGATTGGGGGACCTTTTGGAACGGTAAGGGAGAGGGGGAATCCCTGAAGACTGACTCAATCCCTATTCTGCTGATGAAGGCTCAGCTGGAGCACAGAGCCTTCTGTCAGCAGAGAGACACCAGCTGAATACAATCCACAGTTTAGTGAGAGAGAAAAATGTTAATTGATTTCTTATGACTAATTTGCTGAACGTCTTAGGTCCTAACCCATCAAATCTGCTGTGCATTTTTGGTTGTTTGGAGCACCTCTGCCTAACAGTTCTGTGCTTTACATTTATTGATAGTTGGATTTCAGTATTTGTAATATCTACATATCGTCAGAATGTGGAGGTTCAACAAATCATAGGTTCATACCTGTAAAATGGGTGGAGATTCTTTTCGGCTCCATGGACCAGATCCTTATCAGGATCAGCCTTGTGGACAAAATTTGACAGGTGTGTATGGCCGCTCAACTGTCAATCACATGATGTCATTATGATGTCACTTGACTGCCAGGCAGGGGTGTCCACCTGTCAAAATCCATTGTGCTTCCCTTAAGTCTTCATGATTGGGAACTTGGGGAAGGGGGACTTGCAAAAGCCTCTTCTAAGTCTCCCCTCCTCCCCCTTTATGGCCCTAATTGTGGAGCATGAAAAGGGAAATGCAGGGAGAATTTGAAAAGGCTTTAAGACAGTCCTCATTCTCTCATGTGAGCAAACGAGAGTGCAGGAGTTGTCTTAAAGCCTTTCCAAAAGCCTCTTTGAAGTAGCTTGCACACACAAGCTGCTTAAAGGGTGCTTTTGCACAGGGCTTTAATTCCCACTGTTGATGGGCGAAGATTAAATCTTGTTGCCTTAGCTGCACAATCTTGTTCCCTACAGGGAACAGAATCACACAGCCAAGGTAGGATTAAATCCCGGCCTCCCACCCACCTGCTGATGTCACTAGAGACATCAGCAGGTGGGTGGGTGGGTGTGGTTTGGGGAAAATGACCTCAGGGACCAAACAGGACTCCCTGAAGGGCCTAGATTGGCTCGGTGGCCAGAGGTTCCCCATCCCTGCTATAAAATCTTTGACAACCAGACCAATGTTACTTGATATACATGCCTCCATATTCTGAGTTATGGTTCAAATTGTTTATCTCTCAACCAAAAGCCATGTTCACTTGTCATATGAGGGGGGGTGGGATTGTTAAAAGCCCAGATTTTATTTCAGGACCTGATGCAAGCAGCAGTGTAAAATTTGGGTTCTGTCTGGTATAGCAGACACCTTAATTGTCAATTACCAGAGAAAAGCAGACTCTTCTGTATCTTGCTTCTCACCATGGCCTAGTCCTCACTTAGGTGGCAAAGCTGTTTCTGCGATGTGCCACCTCGGACTGCAGATACAGACTCTCACGATTTGAATGCTCTTCCATACAAAAATGTTACCTGTACACAGAAAACTAGACATTGGGAGAGCAGGATTCTGGCCTAGCCTTATGTGTAACATGCTAGATTTCTGTTTACCGAGAAGTATTCAGTCATATGCCATCTGCAGCACAAACCACGTCGGTGAGAATTAGGCCTACAGCTCATTTTGTAGTGGAAGCACATGGTTTTCTTGGGGGAGGGAATTATGGGATACAATCTGTAGGGTACTTCTGCTAGGCACCCTTCATTAATTTCAGTGGATCTTGGGAGGTCCCACTAAAACGAGTGGAAGTCACCCTGTGTGCATGCTTTGTAGATTTGCACTATAACTTAAAAGAGCTAAGGCACTACAACTTCCAGGCAACTAAGAGTGTGGGGAGAGACTCCAAATACCGTGCTGGTTACCATATGCTGATATAATGCATCCATACTTTGCGTGTACAATACTCCCATGAATTTACAATAAAGGACAAAATGTTTATTTCACATATTAAGTATGTGACCTTCAAAGCTTTCAAGTATTTATATAACAAAATATAGAGTAATTAAAAATCTTATTCTTGTTTTTAATGTACTTCTTTTGATTTTGCACCTCAAATTTCAGAAACCTTGGTATTATAAGTGGGATGCTTTTTCAATATTGCCCATTATCTTCTTTACTAAATGTTTGATTATTAATTCTGAATTCCCTTTCTGTCATTAGTTTGTTGCAACCCTGTTCTTTTTCATGCAGTTTTTTTTTTGTCTGTAAATTTTATATTTACTGAAGTAAGAGGTTGGGGGTTTTTTGTGTAAACATTTAAACTTAAAAAAAATTGTTTCTCAACTTTTCTCTGCTTACACCAAGCGGTAGAAATAAATTTGTATTGTTAAATAAATCAGTTAGTTGTTAAATGAGAATGTGTGCCTTCTTTCTGTGGGGAGGGGGGTGTCTTGGCTGTGACTTCACTGAGGGGATCCCTGTGCCCTTGTTTTAAAGAGCAAGTCCACACTGAAGCAGGAAACAGTGATCCTTGCATCACTTGTTCTGTCATCAGGAAATCTGGTGACAGGAAATGAGGTAATAGCCACAGCTGTACTCAGCCAATAGGTGTTCGGATAATAAGATGTTCACATAAATGCTGGTGGTACTGACATCAGTTTGGAGCTATGTAGAAGCTGAGCTTGGAAAAGTTACTTTTTTGAACTACAACTCCCATCAGCCCCAGCCAGCATGGCCACTGGATTGGGCTGATGGGAGTTGTAGTTCAAAAAAGTAACTTTTCCAAGCTCTGCTTGTTCACACCCAAATGCACAAAGATCTGAAGGGAGATTTTACATGTACATGCTGTACATGCGTAGAATAACATTTCAGGCTTTTGCACTGAATGTGCAAAGGTTAAAAGTGGGGAGGGCAGCGCTGGCAACCTGTCACTCTTTTGCATTGAATGTGAAAAGTCAACAGTGGTGGCAGCGCTGCTGGAGACACTGCAGCAGGGGGCAGTACCTGTAGCCCCCGTGCCTCATATGTTCAGCCAAACACCTTAAACAGGTGTTCATCGTTGGGAGTGTTGAGTAAGAGTTGGGGGAGAATTCATCCTGCTGATGGCCTCCACACGATGGCCTCTAGGAACCCCCAGACTACTTGGGGTCCCATGACCTGGTTGAAATGCAGAGAGGTGCATGCAAAATGAACCACCACCACACATAGTCACCAAAATGTTCGCCTCTGCGACAGCCCTGTCTTGAGCGGTTGCCGTCATGCCCTTCAAAGCAGCAGCACCTCTTTCCCTCTCCCAAAGCACCACCACATGAGCCCACTGCTTTCTAAATTGACACTTCTATGCTATCCCAGTTGGGTTATTGGAAGCCCTTTGGTGGCCATGTACTTTCTAGGAGGTACTCGCATGGAGGCCACCAGATCTGGTGGTTGTTGCATGGAGACCACTGGATCTTTATTAAACCAGAAGAAAAGACCATTGATGTCAAGTTTCAGCTGTTTTGTATGGCACTGGTAACCTACATGAGAGTATAGCCAGCAACTTGCCAAGCTCAAGTTTACCTTTCCAAACTTATGGAAAATGCAGCCATGGTTGCTTCTGCCCTTTTGTCTATTGGTCCCTTTGCCCTCTTCTTCAGACACCTGCTGTGGACCAAAGCTGGCCTCTCCTGGGTAAGATAGAGAGCAATTGTGGTCCTTGCTCTCTCAAGGATGGATTTGCAGAATTACTTGGTAGAATGCTGAGGGGGCACAATGGGCAGCTATTTGTGATGCCAGGTAAAAAGGGATGCAACTTTTAAAAGGCGCTTCCATGCAGGGAGCTTTCTTGTTGCAAAGAGGAATCTAGCGCAGCAAGCCTGTAGCCAGAAATCTTGTGAGGATAGCCAAAGAAGACGGGGTAAATCAGTGCAGAGCAACCAGAACCTCCATTAGGAGGCCCAATAACTGCCACAGGAGCCTTTATGCTGGAAGGCAGGAGATGGGTCTTTTTAAAAAGATGTTCAAAGTTGCATAGTCAAATGTTACTTATCAGTATTTAATCTGCTCTGTGTGTTTCCAACTCTCATCAATTATTCCAGTCCTTTTGCATATATTGGGGTACAAGTTCTCCCCTTCCTCTCATCCCCCCCATAGACACACCTCCAAAAATTCTGTTCTGGGTTTTTTCCCAACCCTCCAGAGCAGACTTTCCAGGGGTGGGGGTGTGGATGTAACCCATCGGCCAGAATATGGAATTATAAGGCGGAAAAAAAATAACATGGCATGAGACAATGTAATTTACTTTTTAATGAGCAATGGTGTAGAATACTATCTGCCCATTTTCTCCCTTCTATTTACCCAAGTAAATGAGTGAGAGAATATCCCTGAAGGGGAAGTACCACAACAGACCCCCTCCATGGCTCAGGCCCTGCATATCTGGGTGAGAGATTTTAGCTAAACCCATTTGTCTATGACAGGAGTAGTGAGTCTATGGCCCTCCAGATGTTGTTGAACTACAACTCCCACCAGCCCCAGCAAACATGGCCAATAGCCAGGGATGATGGAAGCTGCAGTTCAACAGCATCTGGAGGGCCAAAGGTTCCCCACCCTTGGGCTACTATAGTGAGGAAGATGATGATTAAGGAAGTCCTTTTCACATAGAGGAGTGTTTGAAAAACTGATCCCCCTGGCTGCTCTATGAGTGGGTGTTGTCAGTCCTACCATCTTGTTCACTTGCAAGTCAGGCAAGATGAGGTCAGGCCCAAGATAAAGAGATTAGGAAGGCTGCCACTCTTCAGTCTTCAATTCAGCTTTCATACGCAGTAAAGCTCTGCGTCCCTGCCTGTCACCTTGTTTAATGTGCCTCTGTGAACCGCATATAATGTATTGTGTCTGTTTAAACTCACATGTACTTCCTCCTCCAATATTAATAACTCTGTGGTCAGGCATTGTGCAATTTCTGGTCCCCAACAACAGCAGTATATTTCTGTGTCCCACATATCATCTTGTGAAACGTAAGGGCCGGCTAAAGACAAAGAAATATATTTAAGCAAAAGTATTTCTGCTTGCATAATGCAAAACGTAAACACTGTTTCCCAGTAGCTTCCAGAGATAAATACACATAACTTGCGGTTGGGAGGCATGACCTAGAATCTCGGTTGAGAAGGACTAGGAAGAAACAAGAGTCACTGGCAGTCAGAGTAAATGGTCCTGGGCTATATGGACCAGTCGTCTGACTTGGTATAAGGCTAATTCATACATTCGTACAGCTAACGTAATTTATCAGCTGATTTCTGATCAGCTCCAGTTGAAAGCCATAAAAGGACAGTTCCTCTAGACTGCACCTAGCCAGCAAAGCTGCTTCCAAAATCCTAATTCTTACCATGATATTAAACCTATTAAAATCAATCCAACTTAAGCACACAGTTAAGCCCCATCTACAATATACATTTAAAGCAGTATCACACTACTTTAAACAGTCATGACTTCCCCCCCCCAAAAAAAATACTATGGGAACTGTAGCTTGTTAGAGTGCTGACAGTTAGGGAACCCGTGTACCCTTCACAGATCTACAATTTCCAGACTTCCCTGAGAAAAGGGATTGACTGTTAAACCATTCCATAAATGGCAGAGATTGGAAAAGTTACTTTTTAAAACTACGACGCCCATCAGCCCCAGCCAGCATGGCCACTGGATTGGGCTGATGGGAGTTGTAGTTCAAAAAAGTAACTTTTACAAGCTCTGGAATGGTAGCTCTGTTAGAGGAATAAGGATCACCTCACAACTCTCAGCAACCTTAACAAACTACACTTCCCAGGATTCTTTGGGGAAAGCCACAACTGTTTAAAGTGGTATGATACTGCCGTGTGTGTGTGTGTGTGTGTGTGTGTGTGTGTGTGTGTGTGTGTGTGTGTGTGTGTGTGTGTGTGTGTGTGTGTGTGTGTGTGTGTGTGTGTGTGTGTGTGTGTGTGTGTGTGGTATGATACTGCCTTAGATATATATATATATATATATATAGTGCAGATGGGCCCCTAAATGCTCAGTATTTAATTAGGACTTAAATTCAAACATGTGTTACCTCCTGACATGTACAGTTAACTCAATTGGTTTTTAAATTTTATTGTGTCTTGTATGATGTAAGCTGCCTTGATGTACTTCTGTGAAAAGTGTGACTTGTAACTACATAAATCAATCAAACTGCACCAACTCAGATTTTATGTGGGAGGTTTGCTCGTTGCCCATGCTCCCCTCCTCATGTTCAGGGATGGCTCAAAAAAGGGGTGCATAGACAATTGCGTTCTCCCTGCAGTAAAGGCAGTGCACTCATTGGGGCAGGGAGTGGGCAGGGGAGCGACGGGAGCGGTGAGGCTGAGGGAGCTCCAGGTTGGCAACAGCAAAACTGCAGAGGGGTGTGCACCTGGGAGGCTGGCACCACCAATCTGGAGCTCTCCCTGCCTTACTGCTAACCCCCCCCTTTCATAACCTGATAGGTTCAGCACTGCTGCTGGGAGGATGCCACTGCCTCCACCCACTCATAAGCCACTGCTGGTTGAACATTCAAGCCTATCTTGGTACCACCATGGCTAGATTTTCAGGACGCACTCCTGCCACAGAACAGGAAAGCCTTAGTTTAGTGGGAAATCAGTATTCTAAAGCACATGAACGTGACATAAAGAAAGAAAATGACTAAAACAAACAATTCATTATTTATCAGAGGAACCAATGATCAGGAGAAAGGGAAATTTGGTCAATAAACAATGGTTGGACTAAACAGTTCTATTATAGTTTTGAGCAGGCAAAAGTAGCTACTTGTGGGGGAAAGGGCCTTTTTTTCTTCTAACTGAAAAAATTCTTCTCTGTATACATTAATTAGGCTACCATCCTAGCACGCACACAGAAGCTCCATTGAATTCAATACTTTCAAGTAGATTTGCATAAGAATGAATTGTTAGTTGCTTTGATATCTGAAAGTATCTGGTAATGCATGTATATATGGTGGTGGTGGTAGTGGTGTTTTTTGGGGGGGCAATCATTA